>NW_010191467.1:36939-56092 GCF_000695765.1 Mesitornis unicolor
ACATAAGGAGGGAGTGTCCTTGTATAATTTCTCCACCTTTGCTTTGATGATAGTGGCCAGTAGATGGGATTACCGAAAGTGGAGTGAGAAGTTTTTTGGGGAATTATAGTGGGGAGGAAAAGCTTGAATGATTTGTCACTGGAGGACTTTCTGAAGCTCTAGGACTTAATGTACCTACTAATATGAAACTGAGAACCACCTACTAGTAAGAAAATAATTTAAATGATAGATGAGTCTAACAGTAGTGATTTTTTACTTTTATTCTCATATATAATCAGTTCATATGTCATTTAATTTTTTACTGATTTGTGAGGACCTTCATCAGACTACTCTTGGTTCTCATGAAGTAACAAATATGAAATGAACGCTAACAGATTGAGTTATGTTGCACTCAAATTCTGTGAACTGCCTTTTGTTTCTTGAATCTTCTAAGTGACATAATTTAACACAGAACTACTCTGAAACTGCTTTTCTAATGACAGGTACGATTAACTGAGACATGTCCACAATAATCCCTGCATTTGCATTTATTGGTCCCATAGATGTGAACCAGAACAACCTAATTTACAACAAAATTTGTTTTAAATAGATGATTTTAAGCATACTGATCACACAAACAGTCAGTTAAAGCAGGTGAGGTTCACCTCTTCCAAAGCTTTCAAGATTACTCTTTACACAGGTTTCTTCTCCTGGGAATTCTTAAGTGATACAAATTTCCCAATGCTTTTCTTAACTATTATCAAATTCTGGCCTACATTACACTTATAAATAAAAAATATAGAACAGGACTTTCAGTACTCATGTTTCCAGCTCCTACTTTAATCAATGTGAGTTTGAGGATATTCAGAGCTTTCCAGCATCAGATATGTTATACAGCATTCATTCTACTTTTCCAGAGGACTCTGAATAAATACTAAATAAAATTAAGCTAAAATGTTCAGCTTTTAAAATATGTATCTTCTTTTATTTTTCTTTTTTTCAAATGTACTTTTCTTCTGGATAACAAATGTGAAAACAGACTTATTTCCTGCCTAACTTACTTTCCCATGCCTGCATGTTTTCTTCTTTCTTTTTGCCCTTTTTTGTATGAAGGAAAGAAATAGTTTTGTAGAAAGCTGAACCCACAAAATCCACTGGGTATTGTTCTATGCTAGAGATTGCTAAGCATAGTATGCTAACAATGGGCCAAATAATGTACTAAGTTCTCTGGGATGACTTTTGGAATCTGGGAACTGTGCTCATTGAAGGAGGATGGCAGAGCCTTAGCTTACAGCAGAATGCTCAGAACACTTTCCTGAGCTCATTTGTCTATCCTGCTGTGTAAGGTTTCTTTATATCACTGGGCTTTCACCTGGCAAGTAAGATCTGATGTCTTAAAACTATACAAAAATGCTAATTCATTAGGCTTTCTGTTAGTGCCCAAACAGCCAGCCAAAGTCTGATATCGTTATCTGGAATATGAGAAAGGAATTTTTCTGATTATGCTCCATTTTGGCTCACTCTTAAATCTTTAAACTGATTGCTAACATGTCACAAACACACACTTCAGACTTTCTGCTCATTGTTGTGTGATATGTATTAATTGGAATTAAACATTCCTATGCAGTGAACTGAAAGTCAAACATGGAAATGTAAGGGGAGGATAAAGTTTGGGGCTAGTAAGAGTATTCATATGTCAGTAGTGCCTACTCAGAGGCTTAGGTCCTTAGTGAAGGGAGAAGTTTGAACTGGATGTCAGAGAAGAGAAGAATGAGGTGATATTATTGCATATGGTAGGGGTTAGGTCTGATTTTAAGAAAGGGCTCAAACTTCTGGCAAGCTGACATTGTAAACACACCTTTGTCTAAGGCTACAAAGCATCCTCTACATGGCTGTGGAGATGGGGGCAATGGGGAGTACGGAAAGCACTTAACGAGTTTCTCACAGAACGCTTTTGTGTATCTCAGCGTAACTTTTCCTTGAAGCCCAGGCCAGAGTTCTCACTTTGCAATTTCTTGGAAAGTACTGCATGGAGTCAGATAGGGGTTATGGCATTTATAACCCCAAATGTAGTTATTAGTAACAATTTCCAGTTGCTGACAAAGGCAAAGCACCACACAGTTGCTCCATAAGCAAATATTTATGTATAATACATGGAAAGTGTAAACAACTTTTAGTGTTTCTTAAATAATTTCTCAATGTGATCAAGAAGTTAACCTACAAGTGTTTCTTCCTGAACAGACTAGTACAATCTGTTGTTATTACCATATACACTCACAGAATTCAAGTTTGTCTTGTAACATTGACTTATAATGTAAAGAATCAGTACTGCATTTGGATTTCAGTGCTTTAACAAATGTGTATGAGGACATTCCTTCCTGTGTAATCTCAATTTCAGAAATTATTTCAGTCTGTGTGGCCTGGAATACAGAGGTGTAACTTGGATTTTTTTTAAAGCTGGCGAAAAGCTTTTCAGTGCTTCTCAGGCCTTTCCAAAATGCTTCTCTTGTCAGCAGACAAAGGTTTGGCAGAGCCTTATAACTAGATGTATTCAGCCCTTTTTCATGACTTGCTTGCATCAGCTCGTGTGTGGGCAAAGAAAAAAATCACGTATTGCCAAACCTGAACACTCAAACATTATGAATTGGGCTCCAGAAATTCAGCAAACTGCTTTAAAATTCATGAACTTTTAAAAAAAGTGTATTGAAGGATCTTTCCATCTGCTCTGTGATGCTTGAGTATTTTGAGTGATAATTTAAAACTTTTCTCTGCAGCCAATAAAAGCCTAAATCTATTTTAAAGGGGAAAACTGTACTTAAATTCATGTGTCTTTGTCACAAAGTTGGGCTTTTAGGAACACCACCAAATAACAGTAAGCTTGCAGTAAAATTATAGTGACTGCTGACATTGAAAATGTAATCTGCAGCAATAGCATTACAAGTTTTGGGATAAGAGCTGAAAGCAGCATCATTATTTCTCTGTCGTTCAGTTTATCCTCTAGCCAAGACCCTTGAGCATCCAGTAATACCTGTATGTATGAATAGAACTGGGCAGAAAACAGCAATCCCATTTCACAGAGTATTTGGGTATTTCTAAATTTAGTTTCATTCACAAAAAGTTAAATTTAGACATTATTTTTGAAATAGTGCGCTCGTCTTCAGGCAGTTCGTACTCAGAGTGAGCACTTTGGAAAGTGGCATTGGCCTCTTGATGTCTTTTAAAAACTCCAAAGAGCTTTCAGTAGAGTAGTTAAAACAGCTTCACTGCACTGGAGTTCTCAGAGAATACAGTGTTCTGTCAAAATTGAAGTGTTTAGAAATGTGTCAGGTTTGTCTGGTTGCTTTGGGGAGCAACAAATGAGAAAGAAGAGAAAAAATATTTATGGCTGAGGTTGGAAAAATGAGATAGGTCCCACTCAGCTTTTTTTGTTGTTTTATGGATGAAGAACAATTCTTTATATTGGAGCAAGAATTTGAACCTCTGATATCCCAGGCTTTTATAACAACCACCGTGTGAGAGACAGTTGAACTCCTCTAGCATAAATCTGCCACACACATACAAATTTGAGAAGCTTTGCTTTCAATCCAGTATAGGAAAGACTTTCATGTACAGTAAAAAAAAAAAAATTAAAAAAAAAAAAATAAGTGATGCTGGAGTCAGTAGTAGTCTGGAAGCCTTAGGATGCTCCATCTCCTAGGGAGGTTGGCCTGCTCTGGACCCTATGGGACAGGGAGTGTGGGAGTGAGGGTCATCCAGCTGCTCCTTCTGGCTTCTGATACACCTGGGGGTGCTTCTGCTGGGCTGGATGCAGACAGAGTTGAACAGGAGACCTGCGCCTGCTCCAGAATCTAGCTGGTATCTGACACAATATTGACAAAAGGGAATTATATATCTATAACTGTACTGATATAGATCTCTCTCTCTCTCTCTCTCTCTGCATATATACTTAAATATACTTAGCCACATAAACTTTAACAATTTAATTTTGACAAAGAAAACTCTCTTGTTGACCAGCCTCCTGCCTAACTTAGTTCTGAGCCTTGGAGAGTGTAAGACCTGCTAAACAGCCTGCCTGCGCTAGTAACTTATTCCAGAAAGACCCCAAAATGTGTGTGTCTAATTGCCCTACGCTCTTCTAGCCTGATGTCTTTACTTCTGCTATCTGCACGTAGGCAGTCACATGGTTCAAGCAAAACATGTTTCTTCCCTCCTTTTTTAGAAATAACAAAATGCTGACATTTGACACATAAGTTGTACAAGTAACAAGGAAGCTGGATGTGTTTTTGAAAAGCTCATTTTGCTTTTC
The DNA here is from genome assembly GCF_000695765.1 of Mesitornis unicolor. NCBI lineage: Eukaryota > Metazoa > Chordata > Aves > Mesitornithiformes > Mesitornithidae > Mesitornis > Mesitornis unicolor. The sequence continues at coordinate 41,225 of NW_010191467.1, forward strand.
CCTCTCTTTGGGAACCTCCCTGAAAATTTGACTTAGTTCCAATTTCTTCAACAATCGGCCAAAACATAATTCCCAAATTTTCCTTTCTGTCTCTCCCCACTGAACAATATTCTACTTCCCTTGATATGTCTGCTAACTTTTCTGGGAATCTTTATACAGACCACAATAAGCTCAGTATTTGCAAGATGAAAATCCACAGCAGCTTTCTTCTGCAAGCCTCTGACCATCAGCTCCTTTCTTTTTTCTGTTTAACGCCAATGTTAATGTCAACCTTTCTCTTCCTCCATCTGTAGATGAGTTGTTATTTACATGCATCCCACACATCCAGACCCTTGTGTATTGTTTCCCTTGGCTCAGTCTTCATTCTGCATCCCTTTCCCTTCATCCTCCACTGCCAAGATTCTGGTTCATACTCTGCTTACCTCATGTCCTAACTACATGTCTTCTCCAGTTTACCCTTCCACACATGAAATCATTACATGTGGCTCCTGAGAAATCCTTCCTGTTCTTTTTCCTGACCACTCAGGAGGATTAGAAATCAGATGAAGATGTGAAATTCAATCTCTTCCATATTCCACAATTCTCTCACTCAGTTTTCTTCTCCTTTGCCATATCCCAAAGCCTCTTCTAAGCAATTTTACAGAGGTTACCCTTTTAGTTATTTCATGCCCATTTTAAAGTATTCTACTTCACAAAATCTCCAATTATACTGTTGTAAAGGATTAGTGATTTTTCTGCTTATCATATGGGCTTGGAGCTATTTAAACACTGCTGCTAAATTATTACAGATATAAGAATTTTTATTATATTTTGGCACAGCCAATGATCTGCATAGAGTGGTCCATTTATATAGAAATCGAGTGTTTCATTCTTAATTGCCAGACTGCATCCATCATTCATCCTTGTCTACACCTAGAGGCTCTCTGTAGCAAAGTAGTTTACCAATAGGAACAGTCGTTCTCTCTTCTTTCTTTATGAATGCTCCAAAAGGAATAAGTGAATTAGCTATATCAAATTTTAAAAACTGGAATTACATTGTTTTTTTTATCTATTACACCGTCTGGTAAAGTGACATATAAGACTATGTCATTTCATCTCCTGAAAGCAATAATGGTTTATGCCTGCTAAACTGTTATGCTTCATGGCTTTAATTCCTAGGCAGAACTTCTGGAATCTGTTTTCTGGGATTAGCAGTGCCCTCTTGCCTGATTTTAAACAAAAATAATTGGAAAGGCACATGTACCAGCTTCCAGTTTATAAGAGTTCATTATTTGAAATCCCCTGAGCTCCTCCAATTAGAAAACATCTTTTTGACTTAATATCCTTCAATTGTTAAAAACTTGCGTCACTGAGAGATCACAGTGAAACGTAAAGGTCCCAGCACATTGGCACTTGATTGTGAGGGGATGTGATTGTTCCACATTTAGACTGGAAAGGGTTAGGAACTCCGCTTCCCAATGTGCTTAATGAATGAAAGGAAAATTAGACCCTTGAGCCAGAGGCAATGACCTAACTGAGTGAAAAATATTTGCAGGTTAACAAGGGCAACTGTTCCTTGCTATAATTCCCACTGGAGGTGAATGACAAAAAAGGCCAATAAACCTCAGACTTGGGATTATTTATTAACCTGTTTTCTTCCTAGAAGAAAAGACCTTACTGTAGATCTTGGAAGACAGAACTGAAAAAACCCCTGTCCTTTTGCTAAGGGTAAACTAATGACCAGTGTGTACATCTTAAAAAGACTAAGATGTAATATTTAGTGGTGCGCTCTCTGTGATCAGTCAGATTTTTAAAAAGAGAATTTCATTGGGACTGAAATGCAAGTGTAGTAGAAATAAAATTGTAACTAAAAGACACTAATTTAAGCCATATTAGAACAAAATATAAATGGAAATGAAATAGGAGCATTGTTGAGACTGAATTAGAGAAATGTATTTTATGTCTTGTCTTTACAAGCATTGCTGTCTAACATGCTGACACAGCAAATCTGTAGCTTTCATACCAGTACCTCAGAAATTAGACTGTGGTGGGATAGCCAAGCGTCCTGATGCAGTCTGGAGCCTCTCTAGTTAGAAGTTGTGTAATTCACTTCTCACCCTGGAGGGCAGACTTGGTTTCCAATCTAAATCATTTGTCATGAAGTAATGGAAAGATTCGTGTTGTCTTCGCTGAGATCAGGTCTGGAGCCTAACACAGAGGCAATGGAAAAAAATTGCTGGGCAAACGCAGAACAATGCAGGAAAAGCCTTAAGACTAGTAATAACCAGTAGAGCAGCTGTCAAACTACCTTTGCAAAAAAATCTAAGTGATGCCTTTTCAGGAAAAAATGTAGACTAGTCAGGAGAGAATTGAAGCATATGATCCAAAGTTGAGCCGTTTCAGTGAGCTTTGTATTGTATTAGTCCCTAACAGAATATACAAATAACATATTGCTTCCTGTATTTGAAGTGCCAAAAATGAGACAGTTGCAAGCATTCTGCAAACCATATGTCTGAATCAGTCTGTGACTGAAGCAAAAGGAAGGAATATGCATATGCATAATGCAACTCTCTCTGCAACATAGGTATGATATCCAAAATACATAGATGTATTTCCAGTCTGGGAGCTGCACTTCACTTTCATGTTAAAACAACCCTGCATTTTTCAAAATTCTCTTTCTTTACCCTGGTGTTTACCTGCAAATGAAAAGGCAAACACCATATTTATCTATTGCTTTCCTATCTGAATGACAGAACAGCTTTCTTATCAGACCTGTTCCTGAAAATGTATTATTAAATTTGTATGGTATGCTATAGCTGTGTCTCATTGACTTCAAAATACCTACACAATTTACATTTGATTATTAATTCTTACCTGAAGAAAATATCTGAGTCAAGCAGAGCTTTGCTTTCTATCCCAATTACTTTTAAATAATGCAGGTCATGGTACCTTTGTATAACTGAGTATGTTACAGAAGAGGCAAATATCTCTAACAGTAATATGGAAAAGTGGATGAGTTAGATCTGGACAAAAATTTGTGTATGAGAGCTCAAATTTAAATGTGTCTGTAAGGCTAAGAGTCAGTCACACAAAGCAGACCTTGAAAAATGTCAGACACGTTGAGAGGGTATCTGTGGCTGAGTTGGGCCCAGAATGGCTGATGAGTCCATGACTCATGTCATCATCTTCTCATAGACATCTGTTCTTTTCTGTAGGGTTTAATCTATAGGAAATTAGTTACTTGCAGGAAGGCATCATCTATTTTGCTGTGTTTTTCTTGCCATGGAGAAGTGAAGGCAATAGTCATTAACAGCCTTGGAAGGCTATTGTAAATCCTGCGTGCTGTATAACTGCAGTGTAAAAGTTGTTGTCTCTACAGTCAGTAGAACTGCCCCTGTATACTGCAGGCAGGAAAGAATTTTGCAAAAAAGAATTGTTTCACATCTGTGTGCAACACCTGAGCTAAACTGAGTCTTCAATAGTGTAGTAAGATCTGTTGACTTCAGGATGCAGAGACCAACTTGAGATATAAAGAATACTGGAATCATTTAGATTGGAAACTGCCTTTAAGATCATCAAGTCCAACCATTAACCTAGCACTGCCAAGTCCACCACTAAACCATATCCTTAAATGCCACATCTACATCTCTTTTAAATACCTCCAGGGATGGTGACTCAACCACTTTCCTGGAAAACCTGTTTCAATGCTTTACAACACTGTAGGTGAAGAAATTTTTCCTACTATCCAATCTAAACTTCTCCTGGCCCAATGTGAGGCTGTTTCCTCTTGTCCTATCACTTGTTACTTGGGAAAAGGAGACTGACACCAACCTTTCTACAACCTTCTTTCAGGCAGCTGTAGAAAGTGATACGATCTCCCTTAAGCCTCCTTTTCTCTTGGCTAAACAACCCCAGCTCCCTCAGCTGCTCCTCATAAGACTTGTGCTCTAGACCCTTTACCAGCTTCATTACCCTTTTTTGGAGACCCTCCAGCACCTCAATCTTTCTCTTGTAGTGAGGGGCCCAAAACTGAACACAGTATTTGAGGTGTGGCCTCATCAGTGCCGAGTACAGGAGAACAATCACTTCCCTAGTCCCGCTGGCCACGCTATTTCTGATACAAGCCAGGATGGTACTGACCTTCTTGGCCACCTGGGCACACTGCTGGCTCATGTTCAGCTGGCTGTTGATTAACATCCCTGGGTCCTTTTCCACCTGGCAACTTTCCAGCCACTCTTCCCCACATCTGTAGTGTAGCATGGAGTTGTTGTGACTCAAGTGCAGGACCCGGCACTTAGCCTTGTTGAACCTCATACAGTTGGCTTCAGCCCATTGATCCAGCCTGTCCAGATCCCTCTGAAGAGCCTTTCTATCCTCAAGGAAATCAACACTTCTGTCCAACTTAGTGTCATCTGCAAACTGAGGGTGCACTCAATTCCCTCATCCAGATCATTGGTAAAAATATTAAACAGAACTGGCCCCAGTATTGAGCTGTGGGCAACACCACTTTTGGCTAGCTGCCAACTGGATTTAAACTCCATTCACAACTCTTTAGACCCGGCCATTCAACAAGTTTTTTATCCACCGTAAAAGTGCAACCTTCCAAACCATGAGAAGCCAATTCTTCCAGGAGAATGCTGTGGCTTTACAAAAGTCCAGGTAGGCAACATCCACAGCCTTTTCCTTATCCACTAACTGAGTCATTATGGAAGGAGCTCAGGTTAGTCAAGCAGGACCCGCATTTCATAAACCCATGCTGACTGAGCAGCTGCTCTCAAGAAGGCATTGCTGCTCATGGAGATTCCCAGTTCTTAGGTCCAGCCTTCATTGTCATCCATAGCACCACTGAATTAGTAGGTGTTACAGCTGTTTCTCACACCTTGAGGCCTGGTTCAACTATAGGAAAGTCTTCTCCCCATGAAGCTGTAGATACTAGAGAACCTTTCTCCTCTGCTCTTTTTATGTAGAGCTAGTGGGCGTAAGTTGGGTGCCTAAAGTCTTTTTTCTGTGTCGTTGTCTAGACAAGCCAGACGTATTTCTGATTTTAAGAGGAAATTAAGTGAAAACTTGCCCATTGTTACTGGACATTGGCTGCAAAGTTTCATCTCTTGTCTCTTTATTGCATGTTCTAGGGAACTGTGAAAGTCTGCATAGTGGATCTTTTTATTAAGAATTTATTTCTCATTAAAATGAGAAAATAACAAAGAAGATAAAAACCAAAGAAACTGGTGGATAATATTTAGGTTAGTATAAAAATGCCTCTTTGGGAAAGTAGCCAAACTACTAACTATAAAAAGGTAGGAAGAAAAAACTTTTGGTACAATGAAAATTAATGAGTGAGTAGGAGGTCAGAACTACAGTGACTTGTAATGCAGCTCAGTTTGTATTAAACCTGGATATGAACTTCTGAACTTGATTTTCCACTACCTTTCTAGTTTAGGATATTGGTAAGAAATTATTAATCATGAAATATATCAGTTTCCTTCTGAGTTATATGGGATATTGGTGATTCAGCTGTACTGTTCAGAGATTTGAACAGCTTGCTGCTCTCAGTTATAATTTATAGTTCTTTATACCTATATGCTTCTGTTTGCACTTTAGGTTTGTACAGTATGTATTGTTTCAGGGTTTAAAAACATACAATTTTCTTCTTTAGAGTCCTTTAAACATGGACAGACATTTTTCTCTGTTAAATTCTCAACAGAACAAAATTAACTTGCAGTAAAAATACTTAATAAAATAAAGATTTTGGACACTAAAGTTTTGTTTATTTTTTTTCATAAATTCTGTTTTATTATTTAACTCAATTTTTGTAGGCAACTATGCTACCACTTGACTACCACTTTTGAATGTCCTGCAGAAGGAAAAAACAAAAGGGCTTATACTGAAGTTTGAGAACATAATCCATGTGTAGTAAATAAAGATTTTGTATTTTTTCCAACAAAAATGAAATCTTATTTTCTTTACTGGATACTTTTCCCAGGCAAATAGTGTGTAACCTGAATAGGCCATGAAAGTTAACTGACACAGAATTCCATACAGGTGTTATAATGACTCTAAACTCCTACTTACACACCAGTTACTTCATACAATATTTGTAAACCTCACAAATGTTGCTATACGTGCTTGTGTTCATGTCATCATTGGCTATGATCTTACTCATAAATTAATTAAGGTTGAGTCTTGTCAGTTCTTGGATATGAAGCCTCCAAGGAAAACCCAGATGGTGCAGGCATTGATAGTGATTCAGTGGGAAGACCACCTACTGTGTTAGTACTCATTTTTCTTCTGGATTGGGAGCGTTGTGTTTGGAAAGATGTTGGTGTTCTTTTTCTGAGGTTAAAAATTAAGAACTGACCGAAACTAAGTATTTCAGAGCATTATAATAACAATCCTATCACATTTTGCATAAAAGTACAGAAGTGGTTCAAATATTGCCAGCTGAAAACAAAAAACTATTAGAATTAATTGAAAATTTCTTTTTCCCTTTTTTTAAATTCTCTCTGTTCTGTGTTTGTTCACCCCCTCTGTGAAATATTCACTAATAAATAACAACTAAAAGCAATTTTTGTCTTCATCAGCATTTCCTGTAAGCTCTTGCAAAACACTCAAAACTCAAAAAGCACGACTGCAAGAGATACAGGGAATTCCCTCAGCTGGGAATTTGTACTTTGGCTTTTATCTTATTATTTCCTTTGTGACATAGAACAAAATGTTAACATGTAAACTGTTTTGCATTATTGCATTGACAAATGCCATCGTGTCTTGTTCCTCCATTGTCTCCTGTGGTCTAGAATACCTGGTTACACCATACCTCTTTGGTGGAGCACAGAGGGGAGCAGGTAGTAAACTGTGCTGGCTGAAAACCTTGGACCAGGTGCACTCTGGCAGGTGAAGCACTATTTACTGTGCGTTGACTCAGCAGTGTATATACTCCCCTCATCTCCTCCCAGAGTGTTAAATTCGTATTACAATGCATTTTCAAAATTCTTGTTTAGGGGAGGTTGTTTTTTTTTTTCCTCCTGTTTCCTCTAATATTTTTATGAAACCTAAAATTATTATCCACTGAACACAGACATTTGTTATGAAAGATAGTTTTAAACCCAAAAATTGGATGAAAAACAGTTAAAGTAGAAACAAAGTATAATCAATCCTAATACTATTCTGCCTCCATAAAACTTCTCATTAAACAAGTTCAAGACAGAAAATAAAGATAATTTTGCAGTGTGTTTGTTGACTATTGTCTTTCACCCTAGACAGGACTGTTGTTTAAGGAACAGCCAGTATCCCACTAGGCAGATATAGGCTTCCTGGCAGCTAAAATCTGAATGATATAACTGTGAATTTGGTATGCTGATTGACAAAATTATAACTGTTTCCTAAGGTTTAGTACCTAGAGTTTTAGCATGGAAAGAGATTACAAAAACCCAGAAGCTTTCACAGCTTTAGAAAAAATATCTTTGACATTGACAATTGGCCAGTTTATTCATATTTTTTAAAATGGACTTTTTTTCCACAGGGCATGTGAAAGACAGATTTTCCTTTTACTCTTGGAGTCCATTTGTTGTCAGTGTGGTGTGTCAGGGTGTACAGTGGTGTAAAACCTCACATAGAGCTACAAACATTGTCTATAATGGGTTCATTGAACTTGATCTTGATTCTTCATAAATACAAAATAGTTCTCAAGTCAAATAGTATTTTAAGGGAAAGTCACAAGGATATTACATGTTCTGAAGACACCAGCAAGAAATCACAACCAAGTATGGAAAAACTCTAGACTTAAATAATGTGAAAGTCTCTACTCCTCCTAGCATTTCTCATTGACAGGGGGAGATGAAAGAGGAAGAAAAGGAGAAAAATTAATGAATTTTGCTCATAGTTTATAAAAGTTAGAGACAGAGATTATGAAAATTTATTTTGATCTTTATTGAGGTGTTATGAAAACTTTGCTGCTTGGAGCTTGACCTGTAGGACATCATCTTTAGGTTCCAAAAATTCACATTCAACACTAACCTGGGTTCCTGGAAAGTAAAATGGGAAATTTCGTTTATTTTGCTGATGTTTCAGTTTTAGTAACTATTTGACAAGGATGTTAAGAATATTCTTGGTGTTAAAACTCTTAACAACACTATAAACTTGAATAAATAAACTCTGTATTTTCACTGTATGCCCTCTGAAAATGTATCAGTGTAAATACTGAGCTAGACTTGACACAAGGTCTGCTTTTGGTTGAGACAGCAGAGAAGGGTGTGTTTAGGAATAATACTGGATTTCTGGTCACCATCAAGAACAGTGGTCATAGTGTTGTGCTCAGCCATAAGGCTCCTGTCTGAATACCACTACAACTCTGTAGGATGCTGAAGATACCTTGGAGTCAGGGAGAGGACTAAGATGAAGAAATGGATCAGCATGACAAAGCCGGAGAATGAAGGAATGGAGCGTTAAGGGAAAGGAATTTTGTTTGTGAGAGAATGCTTTCTTCCAGGGTCTTGAATGAGTCTCAACTTCCTGGGTGTCACCATTTCTTCTTTGACAGCAAAAAAAAACCCTAACACAAATCCTCCTGTGGCTGTTAGGTCCTCCATTAATTCCCAGTCTGCAAGGGATCTCAGTGTCTCAGCTCTGTTGCTAACCACATGGATAATGATACTGACAGATTTTTTTCTTATTGTCTCGTTTCCCTTTTAAAGATAAAGTAACATATACAGAACAACATATACACAAATAACATAATATTATTGTGGTTCAGAACTTTTCAAAATTTTGGTCATGCTGGAACTGAAGCTACAGAGAATTTATAGTAATATCCGCAGATTTCAAAGATTTCCTTTGGTGGCAGGGGAGGAAAAGGTGCTTTGATGCTGCTGCATGGTTTTGCTTCCCCATTTTCAGAATGAAATGCTTTGATATTTCTTGACATCTTGTTTCTTATTTTGAAATAAATACATTATTAAAAACTACAGACAGATTTAAAAATTGAAATAAAAACAAACAGATCAGCTTAAAAGCACTTTTTAAATAGATTTGTGGGGCATGTTAAACAGTTCTTAATTGCAGAATTTCCTATGGCTCACAAAGAGAGAATCTGAATTCTTTTGGCATCTCTAACTATAAAAGGGTTTGCTTAGATTATTATCTAAGTGACACTCACAAGTGTAGCTGAACTGAATAAGAAACCATGATTTTAAAATCAATAAAATACTTGCTGTGATAGACGTTTAAAAAAATCATTCCTACATGTAGGAAATTGGTCTGCTAGCTCTAGCTATGTCCGTTTATCTGTTTGTTCTGTCTAAGAATGTGGATGATGATTTCTCTGAACTTGTACAAGTATTACTCTAATTTGTAGCCAATTGAAATAATATACAAGTTAATGTCATTGTGAAATCTGAATCAATATAGAATCTTTCTTCAAAGACGGAGCTGTGTACCAAAAATGTGACATGAAGTCACACCTTCAGTTACATAGATAAAATAGAATATTCACTAGATATTTACTAAGAATATCCCCAATGAAGCACAGACCATAAGAAAATACAGTATGAGGTCACCTAGTGAAAGATAGTAGCTATGACGGGGACTTAATTAACAGTGCTCAGGCAGCAATATTGCAAGTTCCGTGTTTTGACTTCTTCGCTATGAAACCGCAATATGCTTTCTCTGTAAGGATGTATTTAAGCGTGTGTATGTAATAAGTTGAATAGAATGTTTCAGTAGAAATAACTGTGGTTGGGACACAGTTTTATTTATATTTCTCAGAAGTTGAATCTAGCTGCAGTAAACTTTGTTTCTTCTGTGTTGCATGTTTTACCTTTTTCACTGCTTTCACAAGGTTTTTACTCCAGCCTTTACTCCTTTACTCCATCAAACTATGAGGGCATTTAAAGACTGTTGAAGGCAGTTTCCAAATGAAGAGTTCTTATTCCATGATCCTAGTATATTGGAATAATCCGCTTTAATTATACTTGCAGTTTGTACACTGCAATATCCAGCTGAAAACCAAACTCTTCTAAAAATTTGGAGTTTGATTCCAGATTTGTTAAGGCTTACTACCTCTGGGAGATTTTTTAAAATGAGATTGTTGTGTTTATTCCAAAACCACTTTGATGTAAAAGGAATTAGAATGGATTAAAAGCTCTGATGGTAGGGTATAAGTAGACACACTGTACATGTGAGTCCCCAGATTATCTCTGGCTTGCTTGATGAGATGCCCTCACTACTCTTACCAGAAACAGGTTCATACGATGGCCAGTGTTTTCAAAATTTATTAAAGACTCTGAATGTTGTCAAGTTCTGAGTGTTTAACATGAAACATTGTTAAAGTTGCCTAATATTCAGAAAGTGCTCAACACCTCTCTTATGAAAACCTGTTTCCTTTAAGCCAGGCTCATAAAATTATTGGTCACCTCAGAACATATAGTTCTGAGTCTCCTCAGTCTCCTTCCTCACTAGCAAAAAAAACCCAACTGGGCAAAACTGCTATTTCTTCTATAGCTCACAATGAACATCAGAACTTGGCAGGATTTCACCACCTTCAGTTTCTTCCACCAGTCATTAAATAAACTCTGTCCTCCTCTGGAATATGGCCACGGTTTAAACTGCTCAGAGGCAACTGAGCCAGATCAGGCTGTGTGCTACCTCCAGGCTTTCCCCCTTTTCTCAACAGAGTGTTCCCTCCTGGCCTCCGTGGTTTCCTCTTTGCAAAAAAAAACCTCTCCATATTGCATTGGTTAGCTGCTTCTGAGTTTGTATGCGTTATGATGTGAGGTAGCTGATTCTCTGGCCCACAGGTTATGCAGTTTTACAACCTTAACAAGTAAATTATTCATAGATTTCTTGTGCTCCAAAAAGAATTAAGTAGAATATTTACAGAGTAAATTTGGACATGATCTTTGCATGAGTTTATTATTCTACCTCTTGCTCCCCCATGCTTCCCATGCCCATTTTAATAGCCATACCAGATACACTGCTATCTCCAAGCTTCTGGCAGTCACTGTTATCTATCACGCTGATGTGCTACACAGGAAAATTGTTCTGCATTTTCTGGGGAAGAAATAAAAAGTTATTGGCATAGGTAGTTTGGAAGACAGAACAGCTTTCTTACCCAGTGTGTTCTTCCTGTGTTCCAGAAACATCTGAAGGGAGTCAAACCTAGTCCACACATATGTTCAATTTCACATGATCTGTTGAAGCCAAAACTTGGGGCCAGCTGTTCCTAAGTCTTTGGCATGTGCTTTTCTTTAACCACATTGAGCACTGCCTATGTGCATGTGCTTGCATGGTTATAGCTTCAGAGCTATATATATCTTTTTTACTCAGTGTCTTTTAAAAAAAAAATTAAAAAATACAGCATTTGCAGTTAAGTCTAGAAAAGTGGTTTGCTGTCTTTTGGCTTATTAAAATGCAGTAGTACCAGAAAATACAATGTGACAACAACTGCCTGACTTTTGCATCTATATGGGATAGAATTTAACGTTGTTTTAAAACTTAGATGATATAGGAAATGAAGCCTCAAAAGTCATGTATTCTCATTGCATGTAAACTGGTACTTTTTTGTCACACATGAGGACAGATATTAAAAACAACTTTATAAAGTATTTATGAGGTTTTGATTTACCACAATTATTTTCTCTGGCTTTTAGAGTCTCTGAATAGTATCCTAATGCTAGATCATATTTTCTGACAACAGAACACCAGATACACTGTAATGATTTGGCATCCAGCCTTTTGGAATGAAGGCCAAAACTGGCTAAATAAATCTTTTCCAATAGCAAGGAGTAATGATTGCATTGTAAACTCTGGGTAAATCTATGATATTACAGAAAGCAACTGTTTTGCAATAAATTGACTTGAAAAAAAAAATCTATGGAAAAAATTTCCCGTACTGGAAAGATGCCAACATGGCATTATGCTACCAGAGTCTTCTATACTGTTGCAACTGAACATTTAATAATGTGACAGAAAGGGTTTTTTTCTTGATTATTGTGCTCAAGGTTGTGTGAGAATCCCAGAAGGGAGTAGTATTTAATAGAAATGTTAACTTTATTAATAGCATACAAAACACATTAGGATTTCTAGTAGTCAGTTCTACACATGCTTAAGAAAAAGCAGGTGGTCTGTGAAATAGCGTGGGCTGATGCTATGCAAGATTTCTGTCACGAGAGGCAAAGCTCTGAGTTGCTTTTTATTCAGCTGGAGACAGTAGAGTAAAATATTCACTGACGTGCATTTACTGCTAGTGGTGTATGACTGTAGGTCTTAGAGGCAATGCAAGAGATGAAGGCTGTTGTCCTAAACACTTTGCAAGTGTTTAGCTAGACATCATCCTCACTCAGAAGAGCTTATAATTTAAAATACAGGTGCCTCAGACCTGGTGGAAAGGGAAGCAGATGTTTAAGTGAAGCTACTTATGAAAGTCACGAAACTGCCAGTGGCAGCAGTGGAAGGAGGAGCAGTCCCAGAGGCTGACCTCCATCGTGAGAGCTGTGATTTCAGTCCACAGGAGACTGGGTTTGTTTGTTTTCCCTTCAAGCTTTCGCGAGTGGAAAGATCGTATGGAAATGCACAATCGCACATTGACAGACTGTGCAGCCATACAGCTCCCTCCAGCAGCTTTGTGTTGGAGAGGACAAACAAGAGGGCCCCATGATGCTCCTCAGGTCAGGGCCTGGGAGCGGAGGGGCAGGTGCCCTCTGTGACCCCCTGCTGTATGTCTTCTTGAGAAACTTCCCCGGTTTTGCTTTAAAAAGGGCCAGGACCAGCTGAACAAATGTATGGCTATTTGGTGTAGTGTTTCCATGCAGTTCAGGTTAAGAGTTCAGTTACAGTGCAAAGACTAAATCCGTGTTCTCCAGATCATATAGCCTCTACCTCAAGTAATAAATAAGTAATAATAATAATAATAACAACAACAACAACAACAACAATAATATCACATTATAGCTAAAAAAAAATCCAGGCAAAGCTTGTCAGCCAAAACAGAGAGGAAATGACAAATCAGGATGCAGAAGGCCATGCTGAAGTGCAATGAAAGCTTCTGACTGCTCATAATGCCCTGTGATGGCAGATTTTATCTCCTTGGGCTTTATTCTGAAGCTTTGCAGCTCTTGCAGCTCCAAAAATCAAAATCAGACTGATAGAACGGGCTGCCAAGCAGTCAGCAGAGGACAGAGCTCGACCCTGCCTTCGGCCCAGGCCCTGGCCCCCAGCAACTGGCCCTGGCCATGGCCCCCAGCAACTGGCCCTGGCCATGGCCCCAGCCTCAGCTGCAAGGGGCAGATCAGTGTCCCCAGGAGCAGGTGGCAGGGGGAACCTTGCAGGTGGTGGCTAGGGAGGGCTGCAATGTGTACAGGCATGCAGGGAGAGGAGCCTTGGAGTAAATCCAGAGGGAAAATCTTCGAGTCTTAGCAGCTGAAAGATGTGGAGCACTCAGCTTAGGCTGCAAAGTGTCTGTCATGCTACCGGGGAGTGTGTCAGGACAAAACTGGGACCCCGGTGCTCCAGGAACTGCGCAGAAAACCTTATGGTTACAGCTGTAACTTTGCCACTTCCAGAGTTATCTATTGCCTTTGGTTTCAAACCTTACAACCCATCTGAAATGTAGCCATGTCCCAGCATGACGCACTTAGCACATCTAATTGTTTAATTATTATCCTCCCTTCTGCACATGTAGGATCACAGTTTCACCTGCTCATGTGGCACCCACATGTGCTGTCGGGTACATCAGTGTGTGAGCAGCTTGGGATCACTGCCAGTCTGGTATCTTCTCCTGCCTCTGTTTGTGCTCTTCATTCAAACTGTGGCTTCTGCACATTCCTCTAGGTGCCTAAATACAAAAGCATTAACAAAATAAATGTGCAACTTGTGTGATACTTAGCAGAACCTTTGTTAACGGCTTTGAAAGTGAAGAGTGCCCTCTACATAAAAAATAGCTAGAAAGAGTCCTTGTGCGCTAGCCAAACACTTGCTAAAAAGTAAATACCACTTTTTTTTAGGCTTCCCATAATTTAAAGCCACATGGACTTTAATTAAATGCTGTCATGATGGCTGTTCAATGAATGTGTGTCAAGTGCTGCTCAATAAACACAACAACAGTAAGTGTTCTCTCAAAATTATCAAAAAAGAAAATACATTTCTATTCTGAAAAATACCCATTGCAAGTTTTTTCACTGTCATTAGGTAAAGAATGCATTCCACTTTGTCATCCTATAGCATTTTTCTAAATTTATTAGGTGTTAAACTGCATTTTCAGTGTAAAAAAGTTGATCTGAATGAAACTTTAAGAAAGAGGCGGAGATAGGAAGTTGTAGGCAGAAAAAAGGTTTGAGAAAAGCTGCCAGTAAACTTATGTCCAGCAAATGAATGCAGGTAAGAAAAAAAGGAAAATACCTAGTGGGAAACATAGACTTCCAGGAATCAGGTACTTGCTATGTATATTAATTAGATTAATTTGCTCCAGATCCAAACCAAAGTACACTGAACGATACAGAGAGAGGAATCAGTGATACATTTGTGGTTCCTGTTAAGGTCCATTTGCATTGTTTGAGGACTTATAAAGTGTTTTTGTATCAGAGGCTGGTTTCCTCCACCAGTCTTGTCCTCTGGCAGGCTGGCAGCATGGTGAAGCATGGATAGCAGCATCGCTCATGTTCTTCTAGCAAAGGTGGGATTCAGCCTCTGTGCTGGATGTTGTGGCTCTGGGTTCATGTTATAATTTAGGCATTCAAGGTAAGGAGGGGGCAGAGGGCAGATAAGCTTTTTTTCCCATCAGCTGTTAGCAGAGTTTGCAATGCGTGTTTAAGATGCCACCTGACCAGAGGCAATTTGATAAACTGAGAGCTGTGTTGGGACTTTGCATCCTTTCCTTTCTCTGCCGTTGCTCTCCTGCTG
>NW_010191467.1:56123-58918 GCF_000695765.1 Mesitornis unicolor
CAGCCTAATGCCCCAGTTTCTTCAGTTGTAAAGTGGATGCAGTAAGCATTGCAGAAACAATCAGTAAAATGTTTTTTCTTTCTAGAGAGAAAATGTGATGTATAACAACTGATAATTATTTATTTTTATCTTGGATATTTTAGAAGAAAGGGCAGGTTTCGTGTGGTCCCATTGCCTCCTACCACATCCTTGCAATACTGTAAGGATGGTGTTAGTGTGGTTTTTATAATTTCAGCTTGGTCCTTTTAATCAGTTCAGAATAGATTAGTATCCGTGAGCTTTTGGATCAATTTTGAATGCTTTTACCTTAACATTCTCTCAAAGAAGTTAAACATATATGTGATGTGAAGTCCCTGTCAGGGCAGAGGAAGCTGGCAGTGAGAAAGCAATTGTTCATAGAGCACCAAAACTAGAGGTAGGTAGAGTCACTGTTTGGGAGATTTTAGACATTCAGAAGAAGGAGGTGTTTAAAAAGCAATTCAAAAGTTGTGTGCAACATCACACAGATACTTATTCTATAAAAATAGATATTAAATTTAGTAGATTGCCCTCTATTTTTATATTAATAGTGTATTCAACATTTTCAAATGAACAAGAACATCACAAATATCCAGCCACTGTCTAATTGTGCTGACTATTTATTTCTAATTTGATATTAAGTAGTGAATTGGTTAACAGTGTTGGCACTTAAGTGTGCATGTTTATGCTTCAAGGTTGACACTCCAGTAAGATGAATGGGGGAAGTTAACTTCGCTTGATGCTATTGTTTTAGCTGGTAAGGATGAGGACTCAACAAGATGAAAGTATGTTGGTTTACATTGTCAAGGCTATCTTCACAACCAGAAGCTAGAAACTTCCTTTATTATGAGAAAACAAACACATAAATTCTGGGAAATAGAATAAAACCCTCCATTAATCTGCATGAAAGCCTTAAATCATTCAGATTCATAGATTTGCTTCTTATGATCAGACAGCGTCGTTACTTGCATCCTTTGATAGGCTAAGAAATGACAGTAATAAAAACAGATAGCAGGACTGTGTTTTCTTCAATATGTACCTGTTGGGAAATGACAAAGCAGCAGAAAGAAATGCTAATAGAATGCGACCCTGTTCTATAGAAATCTGTTCAGAAAAATAAATGAGGTTCTTTTCTTGGCTCCCTTTGTCTGGTTGAACAATATAGGATAACTCATTTGATCTAACATTACACCAGCTTCCCAACTGCAAAACACAAATGAGTTACACATGCTTTCTAAAAATGTTGGGAAATGCAGATGAAAAATTATTATGTAATCCCTAAGCAGCAAATTGGGTGACCTTTATTCATATTGAAATAATGAGGACTATTTACAGAGTAACCTACTGTTCACCATGAGTAAGGATGACAGAATCCAGGCTGGTTTTGTCTTGGCCCAAAGAATGCTTCTGAGCTGCTGCTTTTGTTAGGTTTTACATTTAGTAAATGTACTAAATTTTGGTTTAGTTCCATTTGCATAAGATTAAAGGGATCTGAAAATGAACAAAATTGCAGGTTAGGGAATGATGCTGTATGTTTGGAGATATCCACACTCTTAACTTAATCACTGAATGTATCTCTGAATACCAGTATCTCATCTGTAATATTACTGCTGGGATTTTCAGAAAAATAGCACGTAATGTCAACTCTGTACTTAAACTGTAACCAACAAACCCTGGGGAGCTATCAAGTTATCAGTCTTTAGTACTGAAAACATAACACTGGTTTAAGTATAGCTACTCAAAATGGGTCAAGTTACAGCTGGGTTATTTTTTAGTGAACTAAAATTAATAAAGTATTTTCAGCTAAACAGGCAAATTCTTAAGTGTAGATATTTGTAACAAAGTTCCTTATTATATAAGCTTATTTTTATTTAACCCTGTGAAAATTGGTTACACATAGACACACACACACATGCATTCAAAACCATCTGTGAACACTGAAGTTCTCAGTTCTTTGTGGTGCAGAACCTCAAGTTGGAATTGAAAGACCAGCACTTCAGCATTCAAAATCTGGATTGGATGCTAAGGTTTAAGATGTCTGAGTTTGGGGTTTGGAGTTTGAACTTTATGTACTTTAGAGGCAGACGTTATACACTCTGAGTTGAGATCTGTAGTAATTAGTAGGAAATAAGATAAAAATCTTTCCTTTCAAAACTCAGGTGCTTGTGTGTCAGATATCTGTCTTCCTAAAGGCAAAAAAAAATAATCAGAGACCATCACATAAGAGCTAAATTTGAGCAAGTCACTTCTGAAGCAGCAGTAGAGGAAGTGTCTTTGGTGGCCTGGGTGAAACAGTTAATGTTTGTCCTATGTACATTTATTTAAACATGTAAAGACAAATTTGCTTGTCAGATTGGTTACTAGAATTTGAAAATTTGAAGACTCATGGCAGCCAGTATTTCACATTTACAGTCATCGTTTTTCTGTGATTCTGTAAAGGTTATGTCTCTTTTTTCTCTCCAGTTGCACTGGTGGATCTTCAGGAGGTAGTGTGGGTTTGGCTCCAAGTGATTAGATCTTTTTTTTTTTCAAAGCACATAAATTATTTCTGGGTGATTAATTCTGGAGTTATGGTCTTCAGCCTATTTAGCAAGGTTGTCACATGTCTGTCAACATGGACTCTTTTAATACATGCTTCAGTTAAATTAAAGATCCAAGCAACAAACTCTAAGCTTACTTCTTGTGAGACACTGAAAAGTCAAAGAATTCACAGATGCCTACATGAATTACAGTGCTACTAATAAAACCTTAGAATATATAAATATATATATAAATAT
>NW_010191468.1:0-15846 GCF_000695765.1 Mesitornis unicolor
TAAATATGTTCATATTCACATATATTTATCTATCTGTCTGTCTGTCTATCTCTCTATCTATCTATCTATCTGTACATGTGGGGGTTTATGTGCTCTGGAGCACAGTCTATGTCCATATCCACATATATTATATATAAATATATATCTCTATGTGTATGTTGTGGGAATTTACATTCTCTGGAGTGCAGACTATGTCCATATCCACATATATTATATAAATATATATCTACCTATAGGTATACTGGTTTACTGCAGCAGCCTCCAGCTCCCTCAGCCCCACAGCAGAGGGGTTTTGTGCCACTCAAGTGCAGTGACTGCAGAACCCCTTTTTTATCCTCTGAAATTTTATTGTCCATCAATAATGCAGCACACAGGGCAGGAGGTTGAAACTTTTGTGCAGTTGCACCACAGTAACAAACTTATTTTTCTTCCTTACCCTCATTCATTTCAGGAAATATCTCCAGATTTTCACTGTTGCTGAGCTCCAAATTTTGGTGCAAGTGATTTCAGCCCCCCTTGGCAAAGGGAACCAGCGGGCAGGCCTCCTGTGTGTGCAACATGGAGAAAACACCGAGTATCTGTGGAAAATCCTTCCTCTTGCCTACTGCTTGGAAAATGGGTAATAAAGGAGATATGTATAGAGTAGAGGACACTGGACGTTGTAGTGGCCATGGCTGACTGCCTTCCCTGGCTGATGGAAACTCCTGAAGCTGCTTTTCCCTCTTCACAGCAGCTCTGTTCCCCCCAGAATGTTTGAGACACCAGTATGGGACGCTATAGGAGAAGAAGCCTGAGCCCACCCACATGGGCCAGGTACCCCAGTACCCAGGTACCCCAGCACCCAGGTACCCCAGCACACAGGCACGCCAGATACACTGGCACACAGGTACTCCAGTACTCAGACAACCCAGTACTCGGGTACCCCAGCACACCATTATCCCTGGTTCACAGGTGCCCCAGCCAAGGTATCCCATTTACAGTGCCTCAGTATACAAGTACCCCAGTAATCAAGTACCCTGTTACACAGGTACTCCTGGTTCACAGGTGCCCCAGCACCTGAGTATCCCATTGCAGGGGTGCCCTAGCACACAGGTACCCCAGTTCTCAGATAGCCCAGTACACAGGTATCCCAGTACAGCACTACACCTGCACATGGGTATCCCAGCACACGGGTACTCCACTGTACTGCTACACCTGCACACAGGTACCCCGTTACACAGGTACCCCATTACACAGGCACACATGTAGCACAGGACTCAGAGACCCTGGCACCCAGGTACCGCAGGACACAGGTACTCCAGTACTCAGACACCCCAGTACACAGGTACCCCAGCCCACCGCTGCACCTGCACACAGACACCCCAAAACACATCCTCCAGCACCCAGGTAGGAAACGATGAAGTTTGATGCCCCTTTTTGTTACAAATTTGTGTTTGGTCCCTGGACGTTGCTGGTTTCTTCAGAAAAGTTACCAGCGGCCTGCGAGACAGCTAGAATTCATATTGGAGTATTTTTAACGTGCTTTTACAAATACTTTGGCATATGCCTATTCCACTCCTTATAACGATGTTGACTTCATTTCCTTCAATACGGGGGGCGGGGGGAAGCTACGTGAACAAGACTTAATTAAATTAATAGGAAGAAATAACAATAAATAATTCCAGTTGGGGTACTGCGGAGTTGCAAAGTACAGGTCAGGGCGTTTGACGGACAAAACGGAACAATTTTGGAGCTGAGATCATTCTATGATTCTATTATTCAAAAACATGTTTTTAAAATTTACGTGTGCCCTCCCCCCCTTCGCATCCACGCGGGGCCCGCGGCGCCCCCTGGAGGCGGGAGCCCATCGCCCGCACCCCTCCCCATCCCTCGCAGCGGGCGGGCTGGGCGGCGCAGCGCCCCCTACCGGCGGGGGAGGGGGGGAAGGGCGGCAGCGTGGGGTCGCGCCGAGGCAGGCTTCCGAGGCCTCGCGGTGACAGCGCTTGCCAGGGCCGGCTTTTGCTTCCAAACACAGCCAGACCGGGGAAAAGAATCCCGACTAAAGCCTGGCTTTGCCCATGGCTTCCGTCAGCCGCGGTGTGCAGAGCAGAGCTGGGCTTTCCCTGTCCCACCACTTCTGTGCAGGAAGGAGAAGGACAGGTGTGCCCTTTGCCCAGTTGGGTGTCCCCTGCACCTTCCCTGTCACCTCCATAACGCCAGAGGGTTTCTGGAGGAAGAAGGAGGAGGCAGACGCTGTACTGGGAAAACCAAGGTCATATTCCCCACAACCCAGATCTTCCCATTACACCATCAGTGTCACCCCTCAGAGGCTCCCTGAGGAGCAGACCCCTGTCTCCAGTGGGGTCCCCCTCTAGGAGAGGTCCTGACACACTGCAATTAGCGCTGAGGCACTTCCATTAATTTATCTAGGAGGAAAGGATGTTTTTTTCATACAACCAAGTGTATGTCCCAGGGGAGACAAAATACGCTCAGTAAAATGGAAGACAGGCAGGTGGCTTCAGCATCGGGTAACATTAATACACGAGGACAGGTCCATGGCTGGGGTGAACGGATGGGCTTGTACTCCCCTCACACGTGCATTTACACCAGCTGCTGGCTCGGCCTGGCCTGCCCCTGGTCTTAGAGGAGGGTGTGCTTCATCCCGCTTCCCCCTTCCTAACCCTGCTCTGATGAGTTTATTTAGCACAACCGCTAAATGCCAGTAGGGGTTTCAGAGAAAAGAAGTTATTTACCTGGCTATTCAGTGTTAGTGGTTCCTGGCTTTAGTTATAAAGTGTTGCAAACTCCTGAATAATCACTGCCTGTTACTTATGTCTGTCACCTTGTTGTTTGTAGCCTGAGCAAATCAATCCCTGCGCACTGGGAACATCGCCATGAAGGACATTTCCTCATATTGCCATGAATGACACTGACGTATGTGCAAGAGGGTGAAACTAACTTCACGTTAGAGGTACAGACTCAAGTATATCCCGTGCTGTTGATATAACCTCCCACAGATACGTTAATATCGATTTTAGAGAGCAGGCAAATTCTGCACCTCAGCCTGTGCATGCACAGATTTGAGTGGTATTTTCGTTGGGCCTTCTGGGATTGGCTTCCTGAACCTCAGTAGAAAACACCTTTTACACCAAATTTTAGGAACTGTAACCTGACAGAGGACTT
This sequence comes from Mesitornis unicolor, assembly GCF_000695765.1. NCBI lineage: Eukaryota > Metazoa > Chordata > Aves > Mesitornithiformes > Mesitornithidae > Mesitornis > Mesitornis unicolor. The sequence continues at coordinate 3,163 of NW_010191468.1, forward strand.
CCTGATGTGCTCCATAGAAATGTTTTGTGGCTGCTTCTGTGGGTGATGCGCTTGACAGCGTTCACTAAGAGAAAATACAATCTTTTATGCGCCTGGCCCATTTTTTTTTTTACCCATGTAATAAAATATGACACTAGAGGGCGGCCTGTTAATGTAATTCAATAATGAAGTTGCAGCGCTGCACATGGAGGCGCAGCACGGACCGTTCCCCGTTTCATGCCTGGGAACAGCGCCTTCTCCCCTGAGACAACCACCGCTGCCCCGAGACGCAGGGAGTATCCAGAGCGCAATACCAGAACCAAAGTAATAAACATTCCTAAGAAATGCGTTTTGCCAGCAGACTCACGCAATTTGTGTCGTCTTGCGAGCAGCCCCATCTTTAGCACTCAGTCCAGCTGGGAGGAGGAGGTGGCAGGAGCTCTCCTGTCCGTCCCCCAAGCCCTTGTCCTGCCCCAAACCATTGCATCTACTTTTACAGCTACATGACAGCGCTGCAGTTGCAGACTGGTTTTAGCAGCCTGCACTGCAGTGCAGTGAATACTGTCCCCACCGATGGCTCGCTCACAGTCTCTGCACAGCCTCCCTGTGACCGGGAAAGTCTCTTACAGTCCTAGAGATTGGTTTCCTTGTGTCAAATGAGGTTAATAGCTGCATGCAATTTAATTAATTAAAGACTGTGAATATTTTTAGAGCACCAGACGCAGTATGCGTCAGAAATACCAGGTTTTACCTAAGTACGCAGTGCTGTCATTATTGATATTTACGTTTTGTACCGCCTGGAAACTAGGATTTCCTTGTGGTAGGCTGCTGACAGCAATACCTTTTCTCCCCAGATTTAGGATCTGTGCGTCAAACGGGAGCCAACAGGCCAAGGTGATGTCAGACAGACTGAGGTGAGGCCAAAGAAGCAGGTCCCAGCACCGCGCGTGCTGGCAGAGCCTGGTGACACTGGAGGCTGTTGCATGTGGACTGTACCACAGGTGGGTTTTAAGGCATCCTTGCAGCTTCCTCTGCAATTGCTTCAAGAGGCTTTCAGTGCTGTGAGACTATCAAAGGTAATTCAGCATGTTCACCATGAAACGAGAACATTTCAAGCTGAACTTCAGTGAGACTTTCTTATTGTCTCAGAGCAGAAATTGGCCTGAAGTTACAGATGGAAAGAACTTAAATTAGTGGCCGCTCTTCTGAAAACTGATGTTCCTTAGCATTTAGCAATAACATGTCCTCAGTCTTTGCTAAATTGCAAACGAGCAATTAATTTTTCAGCACTTGTGCAGAATACTTTAAAAATGGAAACATGAAAGTCTTCTATTAAAATGAAGTTGATAGTATGCACCTGCCACTAATGTACTGTACACTGTGTCTTCCACTCATTATAGTGATGATTTGGGTTGAGATCAAGAGTCATATAGTGAAAATCACTTCAACACGTGCCTGTTCATATGCATAAACTCCTGTGTACCAGATGGCAAAATATAATGACATCTTAAACAGCTAATTGCATAAACCTTGTAATGCAGATAATTGCTGAACCAAAGTATGAGTTAATAACTTCCCACTGTATTGCCTGGCTTGACACTAATTCTAAAGGAAAGTTGTGACAATTCTAACACACTAAAGTTCACCAAGCGGTAATTAAAACTAGCACTTAAAATCATTCGACTTTCAAACCCTTAATTACAATTCAGTGGAATCACTTTGTAGAAATCTAACATTTATAGATAGTTACATGATAGCTGATATTTCATCATCGTCCCTTTCATGGTGATCTTCTAAGGCATGCTTCAAGAAGCGTGCAGCTCTCCCTGGAAGTCCAAGGTTGTAGTGATTTTTGCACCAGTGGTCACTGGGAAACACTGGGAAAACAGCGGCCAGGACTGGGAGTGAACATACACAACTGCTGGAGATTTTTGAGATGTTACCCTTAAAGCAGCATGGCAAGTAGTCATTTTTAATTACCTGATGACACGTAAATGAAAATAAGCAGCAAGGCACTGCAACGAAATGTATCAGTTTGCGAAGAGTGGGTTCAAGGATGGAACTGTTTTGGTTGGGTTGATAACACATGTACTGACCACACGTCAGGCCTCGAACTCATCATGAGCTTTTACTGTGTATTGGAAAAGCTGCCATGGGATTGAAACAAGAATGGAAATATAATTAATGATGGTAAACACAGTTTTAGGAGAAATAAGCCTTATCAGGCAAACGCAATTTCTTTCTTTGATGAGGCGCATCAAATAATATGATGAAGGTAAAGACTGAATGCTAAAGGTCAATGAAGAGATGTAATATTCATTTTTTATGGAGATTAGAATTAACACTGTGTGATATTCTGATCAAAAAACATTAGAAATAGCAACAGAGCATGCACTAATTAGATTAAGAATTGGCTAACAGCCTGTTAAAAAGTAGCTATGAATCAGGAAGCATTATCAAAGGGGTGAGTTTTACCAGGATCAGCATCAGGTCAGCTGCTAGTCAATGTTTTCTTCGATGATTTGGATGTGAACACTGTAAATTCACAACTGATAAATTTGAGGGTGAGAGGAACATCAGTGGAGTGACAGACAGCGAGGAGAAAGACACTCCAGTTGCTTGACAAGCTGAGCCCATTCAAACACAATTGGTTTTAATACAGACAATATAAGATTATGCGGTTTCTGGTGTTCGCACTTTTGAAAGATTGTTGGAAAACTGGAGAGGGTGCAGAAAAGAGCCATGGAGAGGATTTCAGGGCTGAAGAAAGAGCTTAATGGTGAAAGACTTAAACCACTCAGTCTGTCCAGCTTACTGGAAAGAAGACTGAGACGTGATGTGAGTATAATGTGCAAGTATTTAAGTATCTCCGAGATCTGTCTGGAAGTATCTGCTGGATACTGATGACATTTTTAGTCTTTCAGAATAAAATGGATATCTGCAAGCCAATGTCAAACAAACTCAAGTGAGAATTTAGGTAGGTTTTCTTAATAGCAAGAGTGGCTGAAGGCTGACTTTCAAGGCACAAAGTGGATGCTATATTTTTAAATATATTTTCGAAGCAGGAGCAGAAGACCTGCTGTAACCAAAATCAACATAGTGCGTTTAATGCAGGGGCCATAGCACACAATGAGCTGTAATATATCAAGGGACTTTCTCTAGCCTTCAACGCTGTGAGTCTATACACATCAGCAGAGACATTTCATAAGCATTGGGGAGTGGGAATGTACACCTGTGCAAAGGAATAATCAAGTAAGAACAAGTTGAACACATTTCATGGGCTCTCCAGACCCAGGCCAGGTGTGCAGCTATCTCACAACTACATATGTCTAATAATATATTATTTTAAAAGGTAGAGACTGAGTTTATGTGCTGATGGAGCTAGAGGAAACCACCAAAAGGCAGCCCCCTACCAGCAGCTCTGTCACCCCTTGCCTGCCTCCTGGCACAAAACAGCTGATTCCTCAGAGCTCGGTGCCTCAGCTCTCTGGTGAAGGAGAAGCAGTGATCCCACCTCTGGGCACCATCTACCTGGATGGCATAATAAACGTGTGAATAAGACAGTCCTGGATGGAGTGGGTTACAGATAGACTATTAGGCTTAAACTTCACCCCAAATCCATTTTTCTGAAGCAGTCCTACCTCAGCAATTGATTCTCATAGGAAATGCTGACAATCCCCTGTCTGCTGCTCACACAGCTTCCTGCCTCTGCGGCACAGCAGCTCCCAGACGTGTATCCTATGTGCCGCTCACATTCTACTAACCTGTTCCTCTTTCACCCCTCCAAAAAGTTCAACAACTGTCAAAACCATGAACAAACAGAAACGGTTCCAAGACTCTACAGTACCACCACGCGGTGCCTCCAGTTAATCCCATTAAGCTCAGTGTAATGCAGAAGAAAGAGAAAGCAGGGGCCTCATCCCGTTTCCTTCAGCTCTAGCATGTTCTTGGGGGGTCTCCCATCTAAATTTGGACAAAGCACACTTCAGCCCACCCTAATGACCTGCTGGCCCTTGATGAAAGCTGGGAGTTAACTCTATAAGTAAATCAAAGAACATAGACTGATTCTGTGCAGGAGGTCAGAGTAAAAGGCTCAGTACAATCCCCTCTGCCCCCAAACATATTTATTAACCCATGAAATGTAACTAACACACATGTCTGTGTTTTTACTAATTTTACAGATGGATATAACCGGATCTGATACAAAATATCTTCATGCTCAGGTCTCAGGATACTCCAGGGAAGATGCCATCCTAGGTAGTTATAACATTTTCAGTCTGTCCTAAGCATCCTCTGTAAAACCTCAGCTCAGGTGACTAAGCCAAGCTTTGCAAATTAACTCCATCCACTAGAGCTCACGACGCTTTGTGTGATGCATGAAGAGACAGCACTTCTTTTTGTGTGTCCATCTCCTAATTATTTAATTGAGGCAGTCTCTCAGCTATCTGTAGCTAGCTGGGGTTTACAGCCTAGGGCCTGGCCTTCCCTCACACTCCCACCAACTGCAAGGTAAATGTGCCTCCTGGTCATTTCCCCAAAAGCAGTATTCTTCAGGGCAATTTCAGTACAAACCTCTATGAAATGCACATATTTTATTCATTGGCCATATATAAGTGAAGAATTTCAGTGATGGTATTTCAGTCTGTGTATCTACACCACCACAACTTGTCCATATGAAAGACACGGATAACTCGATGACAAGCCAAAGTAAAAAAGACACTGGGCAGCATTATTACTTGATAACTCAAATACCAAATTTTGGGAGATGCTGAAATTGTCAGTGATGGCAAAGGCTGGACAGCTAGAGAGTCTCAGGGACACAGGCAGAGATCGATCCAGTGGCCGACGACCTGCCTTTTGGGCTTGCAGTGATGCTGGTAAGCAACTCTAAGCAGGAAATTGTCCCACTGATAGCCTCAGCAGCTTAAAATGAAACACAGGCTGAAATGATTTGCTGGGAAGGATGTAATCTGAGGAACTTCTTTATCTTTAAAATAACTGTTAGGTCCAGGATGTGGTGGTATGAGGTGAAGGCGACTTATTTCTCAATCTGTGAACATAAACTGGTCTTCCTCTTTTTTTTCTGATAGAAAGTCTGATGGAAGCAGGTTATCTTCCAGAGGTGGGAATCTAGAATACAAGACAAAATATGGTGTCATGTCTCTGTATTACTCTTTGTAACATTATTTTCTGCTTCTTATTTCTAGATACTTACTATATTAATGCACAGAGTAAAAACAATTTTTGATGACGTTTTTTATCTGAACTGACTTAAGAAACAGTACTGAAAACATCCCATGCAATTTAAGTTTCAATAATAAATGCTGCTTAAATGGAATCTGTCTCCATCATCCTCTCTAACCAGCATTCAATAACATTCAAAGAGTGCCAATGTAATAAATATTCACTAGACATGAACATAACTCAGAGTTCTCCTACCTGGCTGTGGTCATCTCGTACTCTTCAGAGGAGGAGCCATCTTCTCATCTTCTCTCCTCTTTTCTTCAGGAAGTTTTTAGGAAAAGGTCAGTCACCACATTTTAGCTTCTACTAAAACCGCATGCCTGTCTTTGCTATGCATCATATGTGTCCTGATATCCAAAAACATCGGAGGTGGATTGAGATATCTGTTGGTAGGTAGGAGAGACAGTCTGGGAAGAGTGGGCCTCCAGGTTCTGCTCTCTGTGGAGCATTTGCCCTCTGCCAGTAGCCCCAAAAAATAGCTTTACAAAATACAGTGTCATCTGAGAATCAGCTCCCAGAACTGGTGAAAATCACTGGAGATTTATAACTTTTCCAGATGAGCACTTGGCAACCGATTTTCTTTATCTTGCCTAATTTGCTTTTGATTTCTAAGAGCCTAAGGCACTCAGAAAATAGTTTGGTCTATACAAAAAAGAAAGGCACCTCTCTTCGCAGCATCAGTTCTCAAATTCTTCCACACACCGCTATTGCCATGTGTTAATTACTTGCAGGTGTCAGCTGGGACGTGATGTCTTTTCTCAAGTGCTTTGGCCAGCGGGGACCCAACAAGCTTTGGTTTACTGTGATTAAGAGATTGGCTATTGGTCTAAATGACCACTGGAAAAGGACATCTTGTAAGATAAGAGCTTTCATTGTCAGTCCTATGGATTGCTCCACCTCGGGATGTTCCAGAGCAGCATTTCTGAAACAGTTTGGACCCTTGTATGAAGCCAGTGAGACATATGTAGACATACAGGACTCTGCAATAATTTGCAATTCAAGTGGTTGAATTCCACAATGGGGACCAGAACAAGGAAAGGAAACCAGTGATCTTGCTCACAATTAAATCCAATTTATACGTGTTATTTACTTATCATCCACCTCATATCCCACCAACTTAGATTCTCATTATGAACGCTTATCACTGTCTTAAAACCCTCCAGCAATGATTGCTGTCTGCTCTGTTAATTGACGATTTCATTGTTCATTACACCTATTTATGTGTAACTGTCAGGAAAGATTTTGTTGTTTCAGCTATGCAAGTACGAGTAAGAGCAGTTCTCCAAATCGCAATGGGATTTTGAACTAGACAGTGGCTGCAGGGAAAAACTTGAAGGTTGCCTGCAGAAAGAGAACCACCTCTTTAGAGATTTTTGTCCAGATTTTGGCTGCTGGAGGCTTTTCAGGTGGCAGGAAAGCTTTCTCCGGGGGTTTCTGCAAGGCTTTGACATTTATAGGGTGGCTCTCAGTGCTGCATAACCTCAGGAGCATCATTATCAGCGACCTATCGCAGAGTTGCTGCTATTTCACGTACTGTGTTCTTCAGCAGAGAAATACTTACTTACTTACTGCTTTTCTTAACTCACGTCTTGTCACCAAGATCTTTTTGCCTGGTCATTTATTTCTATTTAGAATGCACAGTAAGAGTAAAACAAAGAGGTTCTAAAAATTAGAGAACTTGGAGTTACGAGCCATTTTCGTAAATTTTGGCCAGGGTTAATTTCTAAAAGCTAATTCTTATTTACTGTTTAGTTCAAAGAATAGATTCTAATGCTGGTTTTATTTTGTCGTCTCATTTTAAACCTCCATTATTTATCCATTTCATTAAATTATTAGGTTTATTCAGAGCATTATTTAAGGCTTGTCCCCCTAGATTATTTTATCTTGGCGATTGAAGTGATCTCTATATAGCTGAACACTACTTTATGCAGCTCCCATTGGGGCTATTCACATATCCATATGTGCATGCAGCTCCCACTAATGCTTGTCAATGGGACTTAACATATGAGCATGGACATGAGAATAGACCCCTTGCTGGGCACTTGACTAGATGTTGGTTTTTTTTCTGATGCTGATCCAGATCACGCACAGCAAACATTGCTGTTATTAGAAATCACTGCACTTAACAGAACCACTGAATGCAACCTCCCTTTCCTTCTCGTTCTTTCATATGGGGAGCTGCTTGTGGGTTTTGCAGGTAAATAAATATATTGTAGACACAAACTGGAATCCAAGGTTTATGCATAAAGTAGTGTTATTTTGTGTATTCCCTTCTTTTTGCCATCCAACACCATACAGTTAAGCCTCTCCACTGAAGAAAGGGAAAGGGTTTTTTAAGGCGTGATTTGGGACTTGGATGTTCGGACTCTGTCTGTGGCTCCATCTAGCCAGGACGGTTGAGGCTTTAACATTCAGTACCTATGAAAACAAATGGAAGCTAAGGTAACTTTGAGCATCTACATTTTATTTCTGTGTACCTGTTTTTAACATCTTTAGTGGTTCTTGTAACTGCGGACTCCCCACTACACTGGTATTCATGTGCATATAAGTTCAGTGATGACAGAACACTTTCCGTCATGAAGTTGAAGTCTTCAATATGTTTTGTAAAACTGATGCATCTTGTGCCATCTGTAATCCCACTCCACTGCAATTCAGGGACATGCAAATGTTGAATCATTATTATTTGCTAACCGTATGAAAATAATTACTGATTTCAGTGTAATTTGTAATGAGCATGTGTACATATCCGAAAGGGGGAATGACCAAGTCAAGACGTGTTCTCTCAATCCCTTTTCTAGTAGGTTGTTTTCTGCCTTTTAAGTACATTTTGAGATTCTGGAGGGTTGTTTTTTTAAAAAATGTGTGATCCTTGGAGATGTTTGCTGAGCTATAATTCTGGGTGCACTAGGGACCAATGAACTAAAGTAAAGACAAACATAGGCAGGAAACACTCTGTTTCAATACATAGCCTTTCAGGAATGAACAAACTTAGTTTAAATCCTCACTTTCTACCTCACTCCATGCTTTCAGGCTTTCTCTAATGGTACTAAAAGCACGAATAAACTGATAACAGAGCACCATGATATGCCAGTGTCTGTTTTCCAGAAGGTCTGGCCCCGATCCCACCAGCTACATTGCGGGCAGAACCTCCTATCAGGGCAAAAGTTTTGAATTCAGTCCTGTGGGTGCTGGGACGCATTTCTAAAGGTTAAACTGGGGGCACATCTCAGGACAGATCCAAATGACACATTCAACAGTTTCAGCAAGTGTAACTCACAGTGTTATCCATCACCCAAGGTTGACCTGTGCTTCCTGTTTTAAAGGTTGCAGTGCTCATCATTTTGCCAGGTATCGGCCATTAGAGGACATTTTCCAAAATTCATGTTTTTGTCCGCCTGATTTCTTTCTGGAAAACTTTTCTCCAAACTAGTTCATCTATCTCTAAGAAAGGTGCTAGAGAAAAAATGTTTTAGTGTTACCGTTCTGGTAGTTTGTCCTTGAAAAGCTCTGATGACATCGTGATTTGAAAGCAACAGCTAAGAGATTGGCCTACATCATCTGTTTCTTAAAAAAATGCTTTACAGTAGCCTTAAAAATCCATCACATCTGAAAAGCCTTTACGTATTTGGGGTTTGCACATGCTCAGCAAAAGTTTCCTAGCATTAAGCTGCTAAACTCAGTGCAGGTTTTATAGGGAAGAGGCACCATTTGGACAGAGCACACAAAGCCCATCTCACCATGTTGGGGGTTCACAAAAAGCACTCTAAAACCTTTTCAAACATTTGTTAACTTTTGGGTGTTCATTCTTGCAGTCCCAGCGGTGTCCTGTGAACATCCCCTCTTCACGTGCAATTAAATGTAATTTTCAAAGCAGGTAATGAGTTAAAATAACCGTGCCCCTGCTGCATAGTATGAAGTATGTCTCTTAACTGGTACTAATGGATGGCAGCTATTAGTTACTCCTACATTAAGGTGCATTCATATTGAAATTCTGTCCTGACATTACAATGCATTTGATTAAAATGCAGAAGAATTCCACATTAGATATCATGTGGCTGGCTGGAAGCATAATTTAGCTGAGTCTGCAGATGCAGTCATGCAGGTGTTTCTGTAATTCTGATTCAGTTGGTAAAACTGTCGATGCTCAGTGGCCCTCAAATCACATAACCATCTGTGGTTCAGTTCCTTGTGAAAGGAATTCCTTGTGTCTTTTATCAGATACCATCACCGGATTCCTGAGCAAAACTTTTGTGAATCAGGCAATATTTAAATATCAGGTGTTCTGAGGGGAGGGGAGGTATTACAGACATCACATATTTCAGCTTGCATTTATTAACCACCGAGCTAGCATATGAAGAGGATAAAACCTGGGCTGTTTGTGGGAACCTTCCCACACTCCAAGGAAGTATTTTGCTGGATTTCATAACTCTGGATTTCATCTGATTTGCAATTTTTGAAACTAGAACAAGTCTTATGCATCTCTCTACAGAATAGTCAGGTACCTGAAAAGCACTGTATGCCAGAGTTTTTATAGGTAGATTCACACTTTCTACTTAGGCCCATTACTGATAAATACAATCTTAACAGCTCCAGCCATTGCTACTCTTAGTTTTCACAAACAAGAAGATGATGCTGGTTACTTTCAATGCAGAGCCAGAGAGCTGAGCCCAACACGCAGATAGGTCCACAACCGCCAGCAGAAGCTCCTGTATCCTAACAGACACGCACGTACACAATTCCTTTGCTAAACCGAGAACTTCTCAAAGGCAGGAAGCTGTGATTGGGAGCAAGAAACCATGGAAAATAAGCGAAGAAATCAGGGACAGAGCTTACAGGAGCAGCGCTGCCTCTACAGCTCCGATTCAGCAAAGCAGTAGGGCTGCAGCACTGGGGTTTGCAGTGGCTCTGCCCTTCCTACAGCATTTTCCAGTCCCTAGGTCTTCCCAGGCTGGGAACAGCGAGTCTTTCACTACAGTTGACATAACTTTTGGAGGGCCACAGACTTGACATCATCGGAACACAGTGTGAAGCAATCTAGCTAATGCGCAGTTTTGTGTGGAGTCTTTGAGGGCTGAGCACGGTTCGAAAGAAATAAAGCAAGTCAGAATCACAGATGGTTTCCTCTTTACCTCAAGGGTCATTGTGTTTACACATTTTGAAAGAGTTATTGAGCTAATTCGTAAAAGACTTTTATTCTATATATTAAGGAAAAATAAAGACCTCACAAGAATTTTAGTCTATCAGCAACATGTGGGAACAAGAAAAGTCTGTCCTCAGTTGATGAAATATTTATTTATCATTGAAATCCCAGACATTTGCATCCAATGTAAGGGCAAGACAAATCTTATGCATAACCTCCTAGAGAATTCAGTTAAAAGCAGTTTTGGATACCTGTAAGTAATTATGCTATCACATTCTCTAACGGATTTAATTCGGGCCAAGTAGCAACTACTGTATGTCCAAAAGATAATGAATTAAAGCAATGCTTTGGCATATCCCCTTTCTGAAATGTTAGCAGCCTCTCAAGTGACTTGAAAAATGGGCTTCAATAAATGGACAGGAAAATATATGCAATTAAATTCAATCAATAAAGCTGTCCTTGACCAAAGTCCAAACATTAAAAACAACTCCAATTGAATTATGAGAAATCCTTTTCTGATTTTAACTAGATTAGTTTAATCACATGCGCACTGAAGTTGCGTGCCGTTTCTCAGTAAGTTTATGGAAACAAAAAGCAATGTACTACTCCTTGTCCCTTGCTTCAGCCCAGCTCTAGCTCTTCCTTAGAGAAAAGCACTGTTCTAGAAGAGCCATTTTCTTATTGCCAAGGTCATTCGGAGGAAAATGGCAGATTGGGGTCCCAGGGGACAGCCCCAGTTACCGGCCTTCTCCCCTTCTCCTTCACTAATCTCTTTGTCCCCATAATTACACAGGCTCTTTCTTTTCTCTCTTTGAGAAATAAAACCATTTCCAGAATCCTGGAAAGCTACTAAAAATGTGAAAACTTCCAAATCTCAAAGTAACTGGAAGGTTTTGATTTCCCTCCCTCCTACACTTTCTCTCCTGAGTTTTTTTACAGCTGAGGATAAATACACTGACAAAATCAGAGGTGCTCCAAATTGTGGTAAGAGTACACACAGGTACAAGCCACAGACATAAGCAAACCTGGAAATAGAAATCCTTCAAAAATAAAATTAAAAAGGCAATTAAAGAGTCAGAGGTTTCTGGATATAAGTTTTTTTGGCAACAATTGGATATTGCAAGAGCCCTCAAAAACAAAGGAGCGTGCATATATTCACATCCTCACTGAGAAGCCCAGCTTGACACATGCCAACCAGGGGAAATCTGGGGATTTAAAACTCAGTTCTAGTACCTACCCTAGCTCCCCATTACCTCAGAAAGAGCGAGAGTTCACCTCTTCCCTTCTCTGGGGCTCCTGGAGCAGCTGACAAATAACTTCCCATACACCAAAGAGCCATGGGCAGGGAATCCCTGCACAACTGTACTTGCCTGCAGGAGATCTGAACCAGCAGCACCTGTGAGATAAACACTGCTCGGCTACTTCTCCGAGCTGTCCTGTACAATGAACGTATTCTCTTCAATTCAGAGGAAAGAGGGAATATTAGGTTATTTTAGATCTGACCTTTCAGCCACAAAGCACTTAAGATATGAAATAGGTGGATCTGGGGAAATAATATGTAAGTAGCGAAGTGCCTGTTGAATTTTTACTCTGTGGAGAATTGTGGTTTTTCTGCAACTCCAAAATCAAGGCTGAACTACGACAAAATGATTTGCCTCAGATAAGGGATCAGAAGCGAAGTTATTTCCTGCCCCGTAACAAGAGAAGTAAAGAACTGCAATCAGAAAGAGGGAAGAAAAGTGTTGGCAGCAGTGGCTGCAAGGTTCAAGACTTGCCCTGGTTTTCTTCCTCGGCTGCCTGCATGAGCTGCATGGGGAACACCCATCCATGTAAGCGGCTGCACTCACCCCTGATCTGCAACCTCTAGAGCTCTCACAAGGGTGTAACTTTGTGATCTATCTAAAAAAGAGACTCTTATGCTTTGTTCAAACCCTCCATTATTAAACTCAATGCACGGCTGGTTGCAGAACGTGAAAATCTTCTGTAGCTGTAGCAGTTGCACTGAATTTCACAGTTGCTGGTTTGCTGGGTCTGCAGGATGGCTCTGGACACCTTCCCATCAATGTATCTCCAACAAGGGCTGTATCCAAATCTTTAGTGGGATACAGAGCCAAGTGTAACAAAACCACAGAATAATATGAAACAATGCAATAAGAATAATATTCCAAAGAAACGCTCAGCACTGCAGCTATGAGATTGGGAAAAGTTGCGTTGATTAAGTCTCCTACTGACTTCTTTTCAACCAGGCTGGCTGATAATTCAATAATGTGTCAGGAGATCAAGCTGAGTAGAAAGACCCCTGAAAAAGGCAATACCTTCCT
>NW_010191468.1:15877-67470 GCF_000695765.1 Mesitornis unicolor
AACCTCTGCCTTGGATGATCTTTCGCTGTCTGTACACACACTGTGAAGCCCAAGAAGCTTCAATTCCCTTAGCAACCGAAGTTGGCACCTGTGATATTTGTTTTCAGTGACTGACACCAAGAGTTTGAACTTACATCTGTTTTACTGAATTATGGTAAAACACTATTAGTAACTGCAAAAAGCAGCTCTAATTTGGACAATACCAACCAGATCATTTGCAGCTTGCACGGCCTGTAATTTCACTTCACATCCCACCCAGAAAATACGAGAAACCCTGCAGCAAAAGAACGTGACAAGTCTTATGCAGGCTGGGTCTTGGCAGCTTGACCTATTCCTAGCTATAAAACTTGCTTATGTAGAAGTTTTCCTAATTTTAGGGGTTTTTTATCGTTCATTTGTGAAGGATTGTCCACCTGGTGCCTTATTGCAAACTGTGGAATGAGTCCAGGAGATGGCAACAACATGAACTGCTGTGGGGGATAACAAGGACTCTGTTATGACTGGGAACGTTTGCAGTACTATAAATAACTCTATCAATATTGTGATAATGGCACTTTAAAGAGGTCTATTTTACAAGTGTTGAATGTAAGAGAGACCACAGCTGTGCTCATTAATTCTGAAGTGTGCTCCTCGCTCCGTACAATTTGCAGGTGTAACAATAGGAGTGTTGACTCAACGCAGGTCTAGCTAGTGTTTGGATTTTAAAAAAAGGTCACAGTAGCATGATTAGTTCTTAACGAGTCTTTATTGTGTTTGGCAGAGGGAAAGCAAATGATGATAGTTTAATTGAAAACAATAAAAGTAAAAGGGAACTTTGTTACAGAATTCAGCTATACGTAAATAGCTTCTCCCCCACCAAAGAGCAAGTACCGTAATTGACAGCAGTAGATCTTTTGATAATTAATTGCAGTAAATTATCACTTGGCACAAAGAAGGCATAATTCTAATTAATTTGCAACCTTTCCAGCATAACACTGAATTGAAAATGGCACTGCTGTAATTTTTTTCAAGCTAATATATAACTGGAGTACAAACAGCATTGTGATGCTTTCTTGTGTTTTCCTTGTTTGGAGTTGAGCTGGGGTGATCCGGGCCTTCCCCCACTATTGCTGTACCACACAGAGATGACCCAAATGGGCAGGAGTTTCCTGCACAGTCAGAATTAATCTGCCGCAGCATGGGATAATATAATTACGTCCAGAGATGCAGGCAGAGAACTGGTTCAGCTGGAGCTCATCTGGGACATCGGTGCCTTGATTTGAGGACAGTCAGGCCTGTGAAGCGTCCCTTTCATTGTCCTTTAAATCTAGATTCGCTTCGAAGAGAAGGTATGTGGCAATGTGGGCAGGCCAAACTATTTAGGCAGAGTTACGGACTGCAATATCAGTCAAATTCATCAGACTCCATCTTGTTAACAACTTACAAATGAATTTTCTTTACCTCTGGGGACACAAAATGCCTTTGGCAACTGCAGGGCAGAGCTATACGACAAGTCCTCTGATGGAGGTGGATGGAGGGAGATCTATTGAGGCGGCTTTTCACTCTGAGGACTGCCTGGATGCAATAGCCAACAAATACATTTTAAGCAGGATGCTTCGTGAATGCTTATGGATGAGGTGCTGCTCCTCTCTCATCATAACCAGGCTCCACGGAGGAACTCCCCAGCCAATGATTTGGTAATAGAATCTGGGCCCCAATCTGTGACTTTGCACACACCTCCCAACTCTTCTATGCCCCAAAACTTCTCCGTGTCCCTGGGACATAATATTTACCTCCTGCGCATCAGTGTTGTGAGAATAAATTAACTTTGGGAGAGTATGTTGAGCTCCTTGGAAAACAGTTACTAAATAAGTGCAAGTATTATCATACATTAAATCAGATCAGCTATTAAAAACGAGAACAAGTCCTCAGATCTGTAACCCTCACTACATCAGTTTCTCCCTCCTCTGCTGATTACTGTTAGCCTTGATAATAATGAACTCAAAGACGATATTAGCAGCCTAACCTATACTATGATTTAATCTTGATTGCCACAGATCAAGGTTTGATTTAATTGCTCTAGAATTAATTAGGAAGAGAAACAAGTTATAAAAAAGAATTTTCGCTCTAAATAAAGAAACTATTTACATTCAATTGGAGTTCATGTTAGAACAAATCATTAAGCTATAAAAGATTACATCTGGGCTAGAATTAAAGTCAAGCTGATTCATTAACTCAAATGGTAGCCCAGAGATTACCAACATGGTATTTCTGCTTTGGTGATCAAAGGATCAAGGGATACATGACCAGATGACCCTAATTGAAGAAATCTCCACTGAATTTTGTAAATGAACTTGAAAGAACTAAGGAGATAGTCCCTGACTTCTGTCAATGTGGTGAATAGATTTCTCACAGTAGCCTTATTTTATACCTGAAATAAGGCAAAGGAAAGAAAAGATCATGGCAATCCTTTGTGCAGTACATAAAGCAAGACTATTTTTCTTGAGTTACGAAGGAACCTTATCCAAATTGTTTATAGTTGTCTGCTACAGCTTCTGAAATATAGAGAATTTACAGTCAAAAACTTCATCACCATTGCCCTGTCAATGACCTCATCACACCCTGCCTATGGGGAGTATCTTCTGTTGGGTTAACTCATAAATCAGCCTGCATGCGAGGCCTTTCTCTCAAAAGCTGGCCAGTTGTGCTGAATTAGGTATGATAGTTTTATTGGGTGAGCTACTGTGCACCAGGGACCAAGTAGGAACTGCTGACCGTATTTCACTGGAGAGTGCAGGATGAACCTGAGGGTTGGTCCCAGTTGTGAAAGGCCAAGTCTCTACCGACCGAACCTCTGAACTGATGGGCTTTTGACTCTGTGCTGGGGAAAGCTGCCCATGATTTGTCAAGGTAAGAGCTGGAAGTCTAAACTCAGCTTGTGTTTCAAGTTTTAAATAAGAAAAATACACTTAAATGTTGAAAAATAATAGGGGTATGACTTCTTTTGCAAGCCTGCTATAGACATTAGTGAAATTCTACATATCTCTCTGTGGAAAAACAAGTCACTGAGCGCAAGAACTTCCTGAAGACAGAGACTGTAATTCTTGTTATGAAAGGGAAGGAATTGGATGTGATAACTAGTGATGGACAAATTTCAAAAGGTTCGGGGCTTGTGCTTGGTTTGGGTAATTATCCAGGAGCTTTGATGCATATCCAAAGCTTATCTGGACCTCCTGGGCCTGTAAATATTGGGATGGAAATCTTGCAAGAACAGGCTCTCTCAAGAGGTTTTTTCTTTTTTGGTATTTTGGGCAAGTAGTTTCTTGTCACGCTGGAGATACAGCAAAAATAGTAATGACAAGAAATAAGACCTGTTCTTAAAGAGTACTTCATCAAGTCTAAATTAAGAATAGATAAAAAAGCTTCTCTTAAAATGCTTTCCACCTTTCTAGACCTTCTTGGGGTTAAGAAGGGCAAACTTTTAAAGTAAATGGGGAGAAATATGTCCCAGTTCCTTCTGAAGTTCAACTGTGCTGCCATCATTTAGAGTTGCTTTTTTATTTTATCTCTTTTGGTGCAATTGCTTACATTGATAACATACATTAAAATGTTGTGCAGATTTTGGATAGACAAGATGTAGGCCATGGTAGCAAGAATACTGACATCTTCTGAAATGTAGTTTGTGTATGTGGCAATTAAAGTAATCCCCAACTTCCAAAGACCAAACTTCCCATGCAACCTCACGTGTTTAAGAAAGTTTTTGTATGTGTGTGTAAGCATGTAAACTTTCCTAGTTCTCCATAGGCACAGAGTAGATTATAGCTACTGAAACTGTTTTGCTTGGTTTTGTAGTGGAGATTATTTGGTTTATTTATCATAAAATGTAGCTACAAAGAATACAATTTCCTTGGATGACAAGGAGTGGGCTGGTCGAGGGGTATGGCCTCTCCCAGGCTGCAGCGACTGAAAGTGGGTGAGCTTCTGCGAGCCATTTTCATGGCTGGCTCGAGATGAACTAGTAGATTCAGTTAGGCTTGTATTTGGAAATGTGACTAAACTACTCAAGCCTGGGCTGAGTTTCCTGTGTATTTGTCTTATCATTGGCAAACAGTTCAAGTACAGGCCTTGCCTGAAACACAGCTTAGGCAATATAGAGTTTTGTGTGACGGGGTAACCTTGGAGGACATGTTTGTCTTGCCATGCCACACTCAAGCATGGTGCCAGGACATGGGGCAGCACCTGCCCCTCCTCAGTGCTTGGTGCTAATACTGGGCACTGAACATGCTTTTTAAAACCATGCAGTAGTTTTCTGGTCTGCAGAGAAAGTTCAACAAAACAAATGTGTTGATTAAAAGCCCACCACTGCTTCAGGTACAGGTGTTATTTCCAGGTCTTGTGGGTTGTAGATCTGCCCTACCTCTCAGAGGAAAGGTAAAACCAGTAGCACTTGGGACTCGGTAGCAGAGGCTGAAAGAGAAGGTACTCCCCTCCATGGTGGGTGAGGAAGAGGAATTTGGATCCTTCACATAAGACTTACAGTTGCCCCAGATGAAGTGCTGTCACCCCTTTTTCCTAAAGACCAACATAATATGATGATGGGAGAGACAAAGGCTGGAGGGCATAAAAATTCTGGTTAACCTGTGTGCCAGTTCATTTAGGTCCTGAAACCATGAGTCAAGAGCAACCACTGGCCCAGTCCCTGCAGGTGAGTCACAGCAGCACACGGCAATGAGAATGGCAGCAAGACCTGGGAAGGGACTTTTCTGGGGACCAGACTGGTCAGAGCCACACTGACTTCTTTTCAGAGCATGATAAGAAAACCTAGGGTGTCATGTGAATCCCTATGTGTTGAGCTTTAAAGAACTCTGATGAGCACCCTGGCAGGTGAAGTTCACTGCTGAGCAGGAGCTGGTCTACAACAAGATGAGGATTTGTGGCACCTCAGTGCTAGGAAAGAGTCCAAATTCCTTTGAATCCCATGGTTAACATCACCTAACCAGCATTAGCCCAGCTTCATCCCTAAACGGTCGTGGTATTGCTTAACCATGGGTGAATTATTTTAAATATTTGTTAAGTTGTAGCCTGGTTTTCCATGCAGCTCACATGCTGAAGTCATTGCTGCCTGCACGTCTGTGCCAGCGGACCTGGCCGTGCTTCTCTCCCATGGCAGCTGAAGGCCTAACCCAGCTCCAAGTCCATGGGAGGATCTCTATTGGCTTTGGTGGGGCTGGCTGGGGTTTTGAGGACCTGAGCGCAGAGAGAGCAGCACACCAGGCTCTTGCAATGAGCTCCACAACCTCATGCTGAGGAAGATGCTGTAAGCCCAGTAAGCCCAGTTTGTCCCCTTCATACTAGCAACATCTACACTGACTTGCGAATAAATAGCATTAAACATCCTTGCTGTGTTAGCATGGAATGTCAAGTAAATGAACGCATTCCAACCCAGCCAATGCACACAGCAAAAATTGCCATCTGTATTCAGGAAGCAACAAATCAGGTCTCACGCCGTTGTCAGAACTATTTAAATTGTCATTGGCCACGTCGCCCTTTCTTTTTTTAGCTGCTCAGTAAAGCCACGTTTTGGCGTCTTTGTACTCAGATGGATACATATTTTATCTTCAGTAGTGCATGTGGACTCTAAAGTAATACTCTAAGTATTAATAACTTGTTGAATAAATTTTCATCCAAGACTCCATTATTTTTATCTTGTTTTCCTCTTTAACCAAGTTACAAAAAGTATACATTTTAATCTCCAAAAATTCCAGAATGGTACAGCACAATTAGGCAAATTAATTACATATTGGCATAACAGCACTAAGAATAGAGATCTCTACAGAGCTTTGCAAAAGGAGACTGTTCTAGAGACGGAAAATCTTAGGCACAAAGTTAAAGTTAGTCCTATTAAAAAAACCCCATGAGATGAAAACAAGTAGTTTGAGCGTCTGCTCATGTACTCAGATTTGTTTCCTTGGGGTTTGTTTCTTTTCCCAGTGTTGGCTTTTGGCTGCCCCAGAGTTGTCAGAGCATTGATTAGACACTGCAGAAAAGGAAACTGGTGGAGAGGTTAGGAGATAAAACCTCAAAGGGATAAGGCTGGCTGAGGTGCTCAAACACTGGGTATAACTGAAACATGACTGAGGCCTTTAATGGGATCAAGGTAGCAGCTCATTGCTGAGATGGCTTCGGTTTTCTGCCATCCAAGAAGAGTCGCAGAGCAGAAGACCACTCTTGTCCTTGGAAACCCCAAGCCCAAAGGCAGGTTAATGAAGAACGAAGATGACTTACAGAGCCAAACTGGCATGTGATATTTGTTAATGGAGAGATTTTATATTTGCATGAGTGGGTCTATTCGTTACTTTGTCTTCCTCTGAGGCAGCCCCCTTTCCATGCGCTGTCTTGGGAGCCAAGGACCCCAGAGACAGCAAGTGGGGTGCTCACTGCCATTCTCAACTTCTGTGCGAAATTATACTTCCCTATTTTAGGTACTAAACAGGCAACATGAATTAAATTCCTGTCTATTTACTCAGTGTTTCCGACCTGTGGGGGATGCTGGAGTTCCTTTTGCAAAGGGTAAAGTGCCCACCAACTAATGAAGGACATGCAGTGAGGGCTGTCATATTTCTTTAAAAAATTATCACATAGATTATATAGACAGCAAAGTCAGTGGGAAGACAAAACCATTTGAACTGCACAGGGAACAGGTCTGTAGAGATGCTCTCTGTGTGGAGGAGGATGGGTCAGTCCAGTGCCTCTTCAGCTTTTGGCCTCTTGGAGAGCTGTGGTAGGGTTTTGTGAGGTGGGAGTCCCACCATCAGGTTTCACCAGCCACTGACAGCTGCAAAATGTTGGCTGTGTATTTCAGTGCAAGCCAGCGTACAGCTGGGCAGGATTCCTTACATCTTTCTCAGAAAAATCCCAAGTAAATTGGGAGAGGAATGTGTGTGTGTAGCTGTGCAGGTGGAGAGACAGGGCCTGCTCTGCCCACCCGCTGCTGGAGCAGCCACCTCGCCCAGAGCCACCTCTCGACGCACAGCCACGCTGTCCCGCCTGGGCTGGGGCCGCCTGTGCCTTACAGGGCTGGTGGAAATGTCATTATTTCTGCTCCGTTTTATACAGTGATCACAAGGAACTTGAAAAACCAACCCATGTATTTTAGTACCTGCAGGAGCTTTTAAAGCCCACATCTAAAAGACTTAGCCTGCATTATGAATCTCTGATGAGTCAATATATTTAACCTTTCATTGAAGGGTCACACAACTGAATTCCAAAACACACATACTATTATTTTTTTATACAGATGAAGTAGTACCATAACTGTCACCCTGCTTTTCTGAATAACATTGATTGTAATGCTGTAACAATCTGCGGGGGTTGAGATTTTGCAGCTGCCTGCCTGGTTTGAGCTACTTGGAGCCGCAGGCCGGCAACAGAGCCAAGTCCAGGCTCTGCTGCTTGTGGAGGAAGATCTCCCTTAGGGCTCACCAGTGTGGGGACCGAGCCACCAGAGATGGTGCAACTGGCTGTGAAGGACAGTGATGGATGTCTGCAGACAAAATGTAGGTGTCAAAAATAATAATTAAAATTAAAAAAGCACCTAACTGGATAGCTTCAGCTGGAGGAGGTGAGATGACGGCAGGTGATTGCACCGTACCCCAAGGGAGAGGGCCTGCAATGGGCAAGATGAGTTGAATCCTTGATGGCCAAGGCAGCCCAAGAGCTGTTTCAGAGTAGACCTTTAATTTTTAATTTTTAGGCAATTAAGCGTGACTGAGGTGAATCCACCCTTCATGCCCAGATGTGAGAGGTGCTGTTTTCATTAGCTATGGTATGTTTTATTTCAGGACCTTTACAGAGATTTAGAAATTAAGTTAAAGCACAAGCCAAAGGATAACAACTCCTAAGATCTGAATGCTGCCTCTCTCACATCCTTGTCCTGTGAAACTTGGAAAAATCACCCTGGGCAGGACTTTTAATGATATTCATGTATGAAAGCCTATTATTGTTTCCTTGTTTGCAGCACAGGGATAACGCCTACCCGCCATGCAGGGTTACTGTCCACAGCGCTTTGTGATCTTTGAGTGGCTGTAGCTGCTGGTGAAAAGTGCAAACTCGCCATGGATTTCAGGTTGTCTTGGACATCGTGTCCTGTAGCCCCTGGGGCCCGCGGCGCTGAGCGCTGCCGCATCCGACCTTGGATCTCAGTGACAAAATTCATAGCGCAAACGGGTCTGTGAGATCAGCTGCTCCCTCCCTCCCGGCTTCTTACTGACTTCTGCTACTGTGACTCTGGGGCCTTAAGAAGGAGGCAGCATCAAGGTAGAAAGCGCTTATTCCAGTCCCTATTGCACCAGTACTGAAACATTTGCTATATTCTTTAAAGTGCAGTGCCTGAAGAGAAAAACAGCCCCGTTTCCCTGTTGCTGAAGTCAGGCTCAGAGCACTGCAACAGGAGCAGGCATGGGGATGCGAGCGGGAGCATTTCCGCGCTGCTCCAGCCTCCCAGTCAGTTGCCCGTCTCTCCCAGCAGATGATGCTAAAGTGCGATTCTTTTGAGCAATTTTGAGTATGTGGAAGATTTTATCGGGGGAAATCCAAGGTGGTAGGAAGGCTTCTGCAGGAGGAACATGCAGCAAATATCCCGAGAAACCTGGAGACCAATTTGCCTCGGTCTTATATTTCTTAATAGCTTGGAAAGTAACAGGGTTAGAGCTTCTGCAGGTTTTGAGGATTTTTAAGCAGACCATGAGGTTTCCATGTGTGTTTCTGCAGTTCTTACAGCTAAAGCACAATGCCAGCATCATACTCTCTTACCATGCCATTTCTTCACTCTATTGCCACCTTAAATCCCATCTCATGTTACTAACCCCTGTTCACTGCAGTCAGACACATCCAGGGTAAAGCATTTGGAATGAATATTCAGCAAGAGTTGTAGCTTTCTGGTTGCTTTTGAAATGTGCAGCGACATTTATTGCTAGAAACAAAGCAGCATTTTGCCTGTAGATGCTGCCAAAGTTCAGATATATTTAAGCTCTGGCCACTCTCTGGAGCCAGGAGAGGAAGTGGTTCTGGAGTGGGAAGTGTAGGCTCAGATATACATTTCCCTGGAATTTAAGAAAATTAGAGGGAGTTTGGCCTTGTCTTTGCTTCCATTAGAGCTTTTCTGAAGGCTTCTAGGGCAGCTAGTATAATTCACTCTGAAATGAAGTTTTAAAGTTCAAAGATTCATCTGGAAGTTATTAATAAAACCATTAAAACATAAACTTAAACCCAGTACTTTTTAGTGAGGAAAAATTGCCTACATTTTTTCAGTTGGATATTTTTTGTACTCCTGTATCTGAAAAGCTGTGGGGTTTTTTTTCCCTTTTAAGAAAAAAGACAAGTTATTAGTTTCTTTATGAGACTTTTGGGGTCTGCTGTAAAGACACCCTTTGGTTCTCAGTATCCAAGCCATTAGTCCTGGACTGTTGTGCATTAGGAAACACGCACAAGGTCCCTGTCCTCACAGACAACTTAGAACAAAGCACATTTTGGGAAAAGGGTGTATAGAAAGACAAAATGATTTCTCTGGATCCCATGCCTCATATGTGGAGGGGCTCACAGGAGCCTCATCAAGTGCCTGGTCTGGAGGAGCATTATTGCTTCTACATTAATACAGTCATCAATTACACACTAGGGCTGTGCGATATAACACACCCCCCCCTTCCTAAATTCCTGTATGCAAACCTAATACGCGTTGTCAGAGATCCAGCGGTGATGTTGCCTTGTCTCTGTGATGTGCTTCCTTGGGTTTATATCCCAGAAGTACATCCTGGGACAGTCAAGAGTGCATCACAATATATGGATGGGTTTGCTTTCTTCAGAGCCCTTGGACTAGAATCAAATTGCCCGAGGGAAACTTTAAGGAACCTTTTAGTCTCTTTTAAGAAAAGATATGCTGCAAATATTACTGTGTTTGCAGTTTTCTTGCCACTGACTGTATTTGGCTTTCTTGAGTTCTCTCGAGATGTTGTCTATTCAGATACTTCAAGCAACCACTGCAGAGGCGGTGTAATAAGCGGAGGTGGTTTGTATCCCCTGCTCTCTGGAGATGATGCTCACCAACCTGGGCTTTCTTCTTCACCCACCTTGGAAAAGGGTTGCCAATGGGAATGGGACAGATGGAAGTTTTATAAAAGGTCACGAATAGGATGGACTCAGTGGTATGTGGGCTTTTATGGTGACAGCAGAGGTGGAGACCAACTGAGGTGGCTGTGGAGCAGGAAAGTTTACTGACAGCAAACTGTAGGAGAGCTGGAAAACAGCCTAATGGGCTCTTGTATCGAAGTCTGAACCAAACAAGCAGTGTTATCCTCTTGGGTTTTCGTCGCCAGGTGGACAACAACAAGGTATGCATGGGCAGAATGGATGGTGACTGCTGTAGAGAGAGATTAATAATTATATTAAGTGGAGATGAATGTGAAGTACAGCAGAAATCTGACACTATTGTGCTCTTCCTACCCTAAGTCAGGTGAAATCTGAAATTCTGTGTGTAAAAGCAATATGGGATTTTTCTCAGTTGCCAGTGACACCCAGTATCCTATAAAAGTGGAGTTATTATTTGGAAAAGGATGGCAAGAGCATACTTCACTCTGGACTTCCTCACTATTTGAGAGTACTTGGAAAAGAAGGATAAATACGGCCAATCTGTACTCTGAAGCAGCTAAAAGCAATTGCAGAATGAATTACTCCAGAGCTGCACACTGTAAGTGTAAGGTGCTACCCTTTTAAAAATAGCCAAAGAAAATAAAGTGGGAATCTCTGAGCAATAATATTCTGACCTCACCAAATGCTTTTGTCCTATTTAAGCTGCATTAGCAATTGTGTTCCTCACAAAATCCTGGGTAGAAGAGGGGAAGGATTTATGGATAGCATTATGTCCTAAAGGGACTCATACAATGAAATTATAAAATGCATTGAAAAATACATAATTAGCACTTTTCATCCATAAATTTCCAAAGTGATATTTTTAAAAGGAGGACATTACCTAACTCCACGTGAATGAAATAATTTTAAATGAAACGGGACAATGTACGTGTCTGAAAGATGTTTATATTTGAAACAAGAGCATCATTTAACTTCTCTGCACCTCTCTCTCATGCTGATTTATCTCCCAGATTTCTGGAGGTCACTCCTATTAGTAGAAGTCAGCATTTGTTATGTTTTGCAATGCAAAAATTCTTTTCATTCCCTCACACTAGAACAATATTTCATTGAATCGCGCTGGTTTATTAGACCAGTTGCACAGATGTCCTCTCTTCCTGAGCCAGATGTACAGAGCGCTGCTTCCAGCTTAGCCCAAACTGGAACATGTTGACAGAATAACATAACTGAGACCAGACATCTTGCATTTTACACTAAAGGTCATGCAAAAAGCACAGGCTGCGTATAGCATGGGCTGTTTTACATAAACACACATTTGGTTCAGCTTTGGTAGAGGGATTACTGAAAGAATGCTTGGGGAGGACAAGCTATAAAGCAGTTGGGAAGATCTGATAGTTGTTGAGTGAATGATCCCCAAACTGGTAAGTCCCTCTAAGAACCAGGGAGAGGGGCTCTTTGCAAAAAGAGGAGAGAAAACTCCCAGGGAAACATTTCTGAGACCCTTCCAGAGAGGCAGGAGCTGCTTTGCAAGATTAACAGGAGACTTCCAGAGGACTTTTCCAGTACAGTGGGTTTGATTGGGCAGTGTCCTTACCTTGCTAATACCTTAACATAAGAGGAGTAACGATTAGAGAAGAAATCAAATTGCCTAACAAGTAAGTTGAATGAGTGCAAGGGAGGCCAGAAAGTTTCCAGTGGCTCCAGTATCTGTTGGAGGAAGAGCTTGAGAGAAGCAAATATGGATCCAGATGTTCCAGATGAGGAAGGATTGTCCTGCAGAGCAGCTACAACTTCAAATGCTGAAGTTTTGGGCTCATCTGAGCTGAAGAGGCAGACAAGGACCTGGAGCCAGATTAATTTTAGGATGAGGGTGCAAACCCAGCTCAGGGACAAAATTCCCAATGTTTCTCTGTTAACTGGGTTGGTCTCATGTGGCAGAAATCTTGCGCAGTAGCTGCCATGCTGACCTCAGTCCTGCTGGAACAAAACCCTTCTGAATGTTGGAATTTACCTGTGACTCGCAGCAGGATTTTTTGGTTTTGTAAGAGACTTAAACCCTCTCAGTTTTCTAATCTGAAAAACTGGTATAAACACTAACCTCCTAAGGATACCATTCAGTTTAATTAATCAGTGTTCATAAAGTCTTCGAATTAAAAGACAGTACGGACTGTAAGTGCCAAGTATTACTGGTGCTATGAACAAATGCACAACAGCAGATGAATATAAGCACACTGCAAAGGAGGAATGTCATTAAGGAGAGAGGTCCCATTTCAAGCTGCCAAATACAAAAGAGTGAGTCATTTATTTTCAGTATGAAAAACATTTCAATGTTGTTCTTTAAGTGATGCTGCGTACGATCATTACTCCTTAGCTAACTGCTATAAATATTTTGAAGTGGTGACACGGTCTTCTATTCCCACCTAGAAACGCAGAAAATGAAGAGTGGAAAACAGAAAAATAAAAATAGTTGAAAAAGGCATGTCTGGTTTGCCACATGCTAAATATAGTTGTCTTTGTTATATGCATGGCTTTGTCTTTTCTTCCTGAAGACATCTCTGTGTGTATGGGACTGCACCGTCCCCTGCTTTGCCATTACAGTCTGAGCAAGATTTAGGAGTTGATAACTGTCTAAATGCTGGATCACAAAGCACCATTTTTGTTCTCCCCTGGCCTTAGCGGTGACCTCTGGGAGAGGACCGCAGGCAGAGAGAAATGTGTGATTTTGGTACAGTCAGGTAGGGTAACGCAATCTGCTGGTGCTGCTAAAGCCCAGCTTCACAATCTGGTGACAGAGAGAACATTAAATTGGCCTGCAAAGGAGTTGCAAAGGGTACAAGAGGTGGTGGGAGTTTTTCTAACGAATATTTCCAAGTAGTGTCCCGGCTCTCTTGGATACGCTCAGTACACTCAGTGGCAAATGAGCAGCTTCTGAGTTCATTATCAGGTTAGTTTAACACACAACATTCTGACCCTTTTTTGCAATAGTTGTGATTTGAAGCAAAACTGCAGAAATTTATGGTACCTGAGGTTCTGGAGCAAAAAGATGTGTTTGGCTACATATACCTGCTTATTTTATTCCTTATAATGATCGGTGCACTTGTTGACATGGTCGCAAAGACGACGAGAAAAACTTATCTACACAATTGCAGATAAGCAGGCACCTCTTTATTTGCAGCGCTGGGGAACACAGAGGAAGACCCTCAAATTGTGTTCCAACGCTTACACAATTTCACAGCCTATTTATGCATTTTCTAACAATAGCAAAATCATTTGAGCATGCATAAGATGATCAGCTTTTACTCCACCCCTCACCCTGATTGGTTCCCCACTATCACCCCACATAAGACATTGAACTACCCCTATATGATTTTTGACATAGAGAGAAAAGAAAAGTTATGGCCCATTCTTCTTATACCCGTCCTAAGCACCTATATACACATATCCTACCATGGCCCATTTTTCTTCACTTTGTAGAGGTCAAAGTGTTCTTTTAGCTCTACTGCTAAAACAAAGGCCTACTTTAACCAGCTAGAACTTTCTTATGCCTATAACACACTTGCTGTCAATATTCTGTATAATGGACTGTGCAGAGCAGGCTGGGCTCTCCCTGCCTTCCACACCACCCTGCCCTCCTGCACCACAAGGGCTTTTCTTACCGCTGCCTCATCTAAACCACAGCTCTGTCTGCTGTCTGCAAGAGAAACTCTTTAAATGCACCCCTGCACATGGTGTTATTACCCAAATAGAGCCCCCTGTCTCAGTTAGGGTGTCCAGAAAGTGGTAAAAGGGATGGGAACTATATGAAGATGAACCCAAGTGCTCCTGCATGTCCAAGACTTTCAAAGTACTTGGCACGTTCGGATGTGGATTTGCTGAGAAGTTTCCCCGATGAAATCTCATTGGACAAAGAGCCTAAAACCCAGCGCAACACTGCCCTGAGGTACAGCAGGACTGTGTTAATTCAGATTTTCACTAATGTAAGGTTATTGATATATTTTAACTCTCTGAAGAAGTATCTTCTTCTTCCAAAGAAGTCAACAAAGAGACACGTGTTTAAAACTGGAGTCACACAGCGGCAAATCGGACTCAGCTCCTCACCAGCAGTTGTCTCCGTTCCCTGCTCTCATGGAGGCAATGAAAAATGGCAGCTGAACCCTCTGGATGATGCTGTGTGAA
The DNA here is from genome assembly GCF_000695765.1 of Mesitornis unicolor. Lineage (NCBI taxonomy): Eukaryota > Metazoa > Chordata > Aves > Mesitornithiformes > Mesitornithidae > Mesitornis > Mesitornis unicolor. The sequence continues at coordinate 30,173 of NW_010191468.1, forward strand.
TTGGCTGAGACAGGATCGTTAGGAGAACGTGGGTCTGCTGAGCTCTCTAAGTGACAGGGCCGTGTATCTTGCATGGCATATTCACCCAGCGGGCATCACTTTGATAGCAAAGAAAATCTCCCCTGCTCTTAGCAAGGCTGAGACCGTGATCTTCGCTTTGCAAAAGAGGTGGCAGCACACGACGTTACATCTTTAATACATATAAGGAAGAAAAACTCCAGTCTCCAGCTCTGTCACTCAGAGACTTCTTTGCAGAACTCTCTTTATTACAAAATAATTATAACTGCAAATTAGGAATGGGGGTGTTGTAGCACCTCCTCACATCTCTCTCATATGCATCTAACATAAAATTAGCATTGCAAAGCTATTGTAACCTTCTGCTGGAGGTTCAAGTCAGAAATGAAACTGAGACACTAGTTCAGTTAGGCGCAAACACTGTAATGTTGGCTTTACTGCCCGTTTTCTAATCCCAGCAAGCCTATTTTCTGCACTAAACAGTCCAGTGCATTTGTAGCAACTTTAAATAAATGTAAACTCAAATAAAGCACGGCTGATCTTATTCACACCAGGCGATGGTAACGTGGCTTTTGGCCCTGTCGAGTACCGTGTCCTCAGCTCCTCCTGATGGCCACACAAGTCCTGAGGGAAGAGAACATTTGGGGTGACACCCACACAAATCGATGGACGATTTTCCATTGCCCTCAGTGGATAAGTTTGGTCCAGACCTGTGTTTCTCAGGGACTGGGGTGCAGATTGCAGAAGTGTGCAGCCAAATTTCATTGTATTGGGTGAGTTATGGTCGCAGGATTTTTCTTTTATCCAAAATGCCGTTGCTGTCAGGCCCTCTAATGCTGCAGGTTCTCAGTTGTGGATATCTGGGGACAGCCAGAGCCCAATCTACAGAGCCAGCCTTGCCAAACAGGCTCTAATTTCTTTCTGGAAGAAGTATTTTCCAGGATTCAGTGGGCTTTGCTCTTAGTTAAAGTCATTTCCAGCCTTTTAAAGAGACCAGTTCTCAAAACTCTCAAATCTCATTTTGGATGTTCAGCTAAGTTATAAAAATGAGAGTTTAAAACCAGTGCAACAAATTCTTTCCTAATACAGTGCATGAGTCATTCCAAGTAATGTAAATATTATGGGGACACGCTCAGAGCCCGAATCTATAATGCCCAGTTCAAGAGCAGACCAGACCCTAACTGAGAGCTTGAGGTACCCTTTAAACGTACCTAACAATCATCATCTCCACTTTTCTAACTATTTGAGTCTTCAACGAAGAAAGAAAGAAAGAAGTACTGAATGAAAAATATTACTGTCAGGGTACACCTTACTATCTTTTAGTAGAAGTATTTTATTGACTGCTTTGAGGGAATCAATGCATTAAATAAGCATAACTTCATTAGAAAAAAAAGAGAGATTGTTATAGGCATTCCTAAGTTTTAAGTTCATGCTGTATGTTTTATGTTACATGCGACTTGTTGAGCTGGTTAGGGCTTAAGAAACTCTAGAGAAAGGAGACGATCTTGACAGTTGCAATGTATTTGTAGAACAGATCCAGAAATAGAATGGTAAAACAAAAGAGATTTACCTAAGTATATGATGGCATAAAACTGGAATAAAATTCTAGATAAATAATAGGGAAGTATATGGAAAATAAATATATTAAAACTAATTTACAATTGTGAAGAATAGTTCCAAAGGGGAAAGCAAATGCAAGAGTAGGCAACGTGATTTGTAGCATACACATGTATGGGCTTGTAGTCATGATGGTTACATATATCTGTACTTTGCTGCAGAATTCCTCAGGATGAGAACCTAATCACAAACCTTCTGTGCAGGTTTAAACAGGGTACAAAAGGATTGAGCTCTATGTGTTTTAGAAACCACACGGGTACCTAGTGGTGTTCCTGACATGTATTTATGTTCTGACTTCATTACTGTGAATTAACACAGCTGAAACCTACTTGTTTCGAACCAGTGCATAATCCGTATTGTGCCTTCAGCTCCCTATACAATTGGTGATATCCTTACCCTAGCATTGTGGGTACCTCAGTGTAGATGTATATGTTTTAAGGACTTCTGGGTCTTCATGTGGTCAGCAATGTGTTTCACCCCGTGGTTAATCTCTTGGATGCCGTACTATGTTTGCCCTGAGGCTGGTTTCAAGGTCTTGATTAACACCACCGCTCCATGCCTAGTTAAGCTGGCAGAAGCCCGTTCTGCAACCAAAATGGGTTTCCTGTCCCCCCGTGCTCTCCAGATGGTTGTGCGCGCTCCCTCCCCCTGAGTCTGCACAGGTGTTTCTCTGACCATGCAGCGAGAGATCAGAAAACCGATCTCAGTGAAAATTGACCTGGTTTAAAAAAGAAACGCTGGGTTTTCAGACAGACCATTTCCTTGAATGGGTACACTGAATGTCTGCGAGGGGGAGGGACAGCAAAGTGGGAGCAGAGTGGGCAGCCAGGGCTGGGATAAAGAACACGGGGCTCCTCCTCTGATCAGTGTCTCTGACAGTACAGTCCGAAAATATTTAAGCTGTATCCAGGTACCAGTATTGTGGACCTGCCTAAGGAGAACGCTTCACCCACCACCAAGCTGCTGAAGAAGCAGCTCCCCCTGAGAATATCGACCATACGAACAGGTGCCTGTGGGATTTGCAGTCACTGCTTGGTAGAAATTGCCTGTGTGTACACTCTTCTCTCACGGTGAGGGAGTTCTTTATAACTGGAATCAACAAAAACCTGGCCACTAAATAGGTTCTAGTCTTAGACCCTCAAAATCTGAAAAGGTTTTCTCACTGGTGAGGTTACAGACTGCAATAATATACTACTATCAGTTGTATAAGAACAACTCAATGCTTCCATGTTAAAATCCTAGACTCATAGGCTTCTATAAATGCTGCTATTCCTTTTCATTTCCCTTAAGTTAGGAATAGTCAGTTTATCCCCTAAAGGCTAGATTCAGCCCACCAAGAAAGACCATCAAGTTTGAGAAGAAGTAGATGAATAGTTCGGTGGTAACAGCTTGCTTACAGATGCCATTTTTCATGAGCAAAAGTCATCTTCCCATCTTACACCACTTGTGATGCCATCATGAGCAACTACTCTGCTTGCCCCAGCCAAAAGAAGAACCATTCCATCTTGCTGTTCTCCAAAAGATGGTTGAGTAATAACGATCCTCTTCTATGTGCTGACATATTTCTTTAGCAATAGGCGATGCTTTTGCCACATTACACAAAATCCTGCTTTTACCCTGAGTTGTGGCTTCTCTGTGTGGGTTTGTTTCCCACAAGTCTTTGTTGTGGTTTTCCACCTGAGTTAGACTTCAGTGGGTTTTCTTCTATGAGATCATGTGTACTCTCAGATGGCTTGGCACAATGCTTTAGAAAATGAGATAGGTTTTGGGCAGGAAGCAGCATCTCCCCCATACGGAGAGGTACCAAAGCTATCTGGATGACAGGTATTCCTGTTAAAATGAAAGAAGGTAAACTCCATCCAAATTATTGGGTTGATGATCTGCATTTTAGCTGATTCCTATCCCATCTCTCAAAGTAAACTCTGTATCTTGACCTGAAGGGTGCCTACTAAGTTTTTAAGCAATGATTTCATTAACTTGTGTAAAAGAACGTGTTGTAGAACATAGCTTTCTACACCAAATATCAATGAGGCTTTTGAGTGTGAGAATCTTGGTTCCCTAGCATCAGGGATCAGCATTTCTTAAACACCACTCAAAGATGGCAGAGGACAGGCTGGCAGTATGTTTTTTGGACTCAGGTATAGTCCAAAATACTCTTCTGGTCCCTTTTACCACCGCTTTTCCCATACATCCAGTAGATGATGTGCACTATGCCAGTGACACAAGCTTCTGTGGTTGAAGCTGCTCCTACCCTTGGCAGCAAAGCGATGCGCTTTGATGTCCATGTCCCACTGAGGACACCCTCTGCTGCTCCTGCTGACAAGGAGTGAGACTCAAGCAACCACGGTGTCCTTTGAGCAGAGCCCTCTGCCAGCCCTGCACTCATTCTGCCACATGCAGATGCATCGCTGGTACCTGGAGATGATGCTGGTGTGGAGGGTGGCGGAGCCAGAATGCTGACAAATTAACGTGAGGTGTTTTAAGGAGGTGTGTGACAAAGACCTCTGTGTAGTTACTCCCTAACACAAGCTCTGAAATACACTGCCAGGATGACCTCGGCCCCGCTCCTTCCAAGATGTTAGGCTGAATTAAACCTCATAGCTTTTTTCTTAAAACTGCAGAAACTGCAACAGGGAAAGAAGGTAAAACAACAAAACATATGTACAAATATCGTAAGATGGAATGGGCAGGTTTTAACAAGTATTAAGGGAAAAATAAAACTCTTTAAAATCTTTGAATGAACTTTTACAAAAAAAAGAAAAATGGCAAAATCGGTCACCCAGGCTGCAATAACTCCCTTCATTTGCAAGTTTTTGTGGGAGATTTTGTTTTGTTCAAACAGCTCTTTTGGAATTCAAATTCTGTTTTTGCTGTTCTGTTTTACCTGTGTTCGAGGTAAAGCGTGAAACTTCCTCTAAATGCCACCCTGTAGTAGTTCGTCCTTAGGATATTGTTTTAAACGTAATTGAATTGCTGGGGTACATTAAACATTGCAGTGTTTTAAGCAGGGGAAATAATTTAATGATGTGGTCTTTAAGACAGTTAATTAGCCTGGCATGTATGAAAGTGTAACAAGAACACCACCTACTGTAAAAGTGAATGTTCTACACTCCCGAGCACTAATTCCTTATAGCTTTACCCTGCATGGAAATCATTAACCCCTTTTTTGTCAAATGTTTTTAGGCAAAATCATTGAGTTTGGAGTTGGTGGTCGCAGCTCTTGCCAACATTAGCCAGAGGGAAAATCTGAGAGGTAAAATAAATCGCAATCAGTTTAAACATCAGGAGCGATCATTTCCAAAAAGATTATTCTGGGGTCTGATACATGTCATTTTCATAATGATGATGGATTTTTTAGCTGGAAATAGTAAGGATTTAAATAAATTTTCTGGTGATGTCAGCATGGTTTTTAGAAAATTGCTCGTGGTGACCCTGCTGCAATATTTTTGTGTTGCTGGCTTGATTTATTTTCCGTAAGCTGGACGGTAAATGACAGCAATGAGGACTTGCTCTGTCACTTTAGCAGAAGGTGGCATGGGTCGTGGTACAGGGGAAAATAGTGTGGCCCCTCCATAGCTCCCTATTTTTGGGAACAGCAAGCGGGATTTGCATCTCCTGCAGCTCAGTCTCACTGACTCCTATGGGGTCCGGGAGCTCTCAGCACCTCACAATGACCTGCTGGCACTTTGCAGGATTTGCCCACTTGTCCAAGTTGTGCTCAGAGCAAGGCAGGATGGGGGCTGCTCTAAAAGGTCTGCAGGCTCGGACCACTTCAAGTCTTCAAAACACAGTTGCTGGTTTCTGTCAGAACATACACAAAGCATGGTGTATCCAGCTTTTCCTCTTTATCTTGCAGTAGCAAAGCCATGGTATTTAGTGACTGTAGTAACACTCCAGGTTTGAAATCCCCGATCCTTCAGAGGTCTTTTGCCCCTCCTTTGGAAGGCACCCACAACTGGTTATAAAAGATGACAGAGCTTCTTCTTTTCTGTATTGCTGGCTCAGTTCAATGAGACGATAAGGTCTTCCACTCAAATTATCAAAAACAGGAAAAAGAAATCTGATGGAGAAAAATGGCGAGGGAATTCGGGTTAAAATGCATAGAGCTGGCCTTGTTGAAGGCGATGGAGATGTAACTCTTATTTCCAACAGCCTCTGATTTTACTCCAAGTCGCTTTCTGCTTTTATGTCTGCTGTGGAAAGTGTTGAGCACGGCAGAATTTTCTCTTCCAGTCAGAGAGCAGATTTCGTGTTTTGCAAGCGACGCTGGGTGCTGGCAGGGACGGGAGCGCTCCTGATTAAACAAACTCCCTAATAGACGGAGTCTTGCGCTGCTAAACTCGCATGCATTATTGCGCAGGAGGCCAAGCATATTTCAGCCACGATGATGGAGTGGGCAGCACTCTGTCAGATCAATTATGTACAAGGCCCATCTTCTCTATGATTCCCTCGATTTTTCCTCCTGACAGTTCACCTTGTGCCCAACCTTCTGTTCTCACTGAGAAAAACCTGCAGACAATAGAAAACCTAAGGCTGTTTTTCCTCGCTGCAAAATGGCACAAAGTAACTCTTTCCTGTCAGGTTCCTCATGACTTTTCACGCAGATTTATCTTCCCCAGTTTAGGGGATTTATAGCCTCTCTATTTCTTTATTTCTTTTCTTTGTTCTCTTCAGTAATGTTGTGAAAATAGTGAACGCACTCTGTTCTGCTGCTTCACAGCCATGGCCAGGAGAGACTGTTCAATTATCTGGTGCAAGTGGCCTCAACCATTTCTAATCAGTTCTGCTCTGCAGTATTTATTTTAAAGAATGGATTTGAATTTACCAAGTGAGGACCAGTACCAGCCCATATTGCATGGAGTAATTCAAAGCAGATTTCATGAGAGTGAGGTGCTGCATAAAACTGAACTGAGTGGTGTGAGCTGGGGCAGCTTCAGAAAAGAGGACTGGTCTGAAAGTGGTGTCTTGTATTTTTCCATCATGAAAGTCAAACTGCACTCCTGGGTCAGCAAAACGAGCTGCGGTGGAACCCTGGCTGAAGACAACCAGGAAAACATGGCAAAAGAGAAGAAGCTGAATGGCTCAGAGAAAGTTTCTATTAGTCCTATGCAGAAGAATGAGATACCAGAGCAGGTTTACTTCCTATCAACTCAGTTGCGTGCAAGCAAATCCAACACGAAGTACAATCAAGCACATTGTTAGAGGTGGAGTTAGAGTCCATGTGTATCATGAATAGAAGTAGGACCAAACTGAAACAAAGCTCAGACAGCTGTGTATGCACAAATGTAAAACAGAAGCGATGGCTATCTGGACCTCCCAGAGTCCTTGCAATGCACTGGTGGCGGGAAGCCTGGCACCCTTTCTCTGCCTTTGGTGGAATTGCCTAAGCCATCCCTGAAGATGAAACTTCAGATGAAGAGCTTTGCTTTAGCTAAATTGCTCAAAACGTCCAGAGCTTTTGGTGTGCGTAAGGGGAGAGAGCCCCGTGCCTCCCCACACGAGATAGGAGCCGCCTTGAAGTTGGTGCAAAGAACATTAAATGCAGGCGCAGCAGCTCCACAGCGCTGACCGCAGCCCTGCCCCTGGGGACTGACACTGGAGAGGTCGCCCCAGCCAAGAATAAGAACACATTTTTTTGGTTCATATTGACAGATGTCCTGTCTTCCTGACAAACTGACTTCCTTTTCTAACCTCCCTCTTCACTGATCAAAGACTGTTGCTTTCTGATAGGGCAGAAAGTAATCTTTTTCTACCCGCGTCACTTGAACCTGGGGAGAATTCAAGGTCCTGATAATGTGGGTTTTTCACATGGTCTTTTTTTTTTTACTTCTCACCATTTTCCCTTTTACTTTGATCTGCCCAGTTCTCCAATCTCACTTGTCTCTCCCTCTGTAATGAGAATAGTGATCGCAGATATACTACGTGATATATTGTGTCAAGCAGTCACAACATGCTAGGATCACTGTGTTACGGGATAAACATGACACATGGCAGAGTGACAAGATTCATCCATGAAAAGCCATAACATTCTTTGAGAAATAATACTCTTCAAGATAATCTTACCATTTTCCGTCCCTGATACCCAAATGGATCTAAAAAAGGGAGATTGTGCATCATAAAAAATCAAGCTTCAATAGCTAAGAAGTCTGCAGTAATAAAATGTTTTCAAATGTGCACAAGTACCATTACAGAGTATCAAATATTTTTATAGCTAATTGCTTCTCCTATCAATGACTATGGCAGAACCCTTCTAAAAAAGTGTCCTGGAATGAGCAAGATTACACCTTTAAAGATACCTCATGTATCTTTAGCAACAGAGAACAATTAATCTTTTCTCAGTGGAAAAGGTCAACACTTTGTACGGTCTCTGATATTTAAGGTTTTAATTAGAGATCAACTATGTAATGATGGTGCCTGATGGTTTAGGGCTCTGTGTGTTGTTAAGGCCGACTGCAGACAACCTAAGCCCTGGAATAATTCAGCTTCCTACTCGTGCACATTTCTGGTAAACCCTCAGAAATTTTTGGCCTATAGGTGAAGGTAGGATCTCTAACATGGTCCAGCTCAAGGAGAACAGGGAAAAAACCAAATCAGCTGGACACTGGTCCTGAAACAGAGCATAGTTCACCTGAAAATGTTCCCTTTATCAGGCAGTGACTTGAGAAGATTTCACCCCACTGCAGCACCCTGCAATTCCAGCTCCTAACACTCCCGCTTTTCTGCTGGGTGCACTTTTGGAAGAAGGGGCCCAATAACCTAGATTACCAGCGAATATTTCCATCTGACAGCTCACTATCTATCTGACAGCAGTGCTGTGACAACACGTCTGGGTCAGATTCAACACTATTATGTAAGCCACCAACCAAACCTTTTTTTGAATACATTAAAGGCTGCTTAAGTACAAAACCCACCCATGCAAATCTTAAAATGCAGGGAAATGTTTGGCTAAGGATTGCTTTTGGACACCCCTTTGTGCCCACACATTATAGCAAGCGATCACACTGAGAAACAGCCTCCACAAGAAACTCCTTTGCATTTCCAGCATCTTAAGAAATGTAACACAAGCCCAAATTTCTCTGGCAAGAGGAACAAACCTTTATTCTGACCTCAGCTGGAAGTTGGCATCGCCAGCTTTGGAAGGGGAAGCTCCGACTGCTGGTACCTCTTGGGTGGAAGCAGGCAGAGGGAAGGAAATCAGCTCTGGGAAAAAGCCTTCCTGGACAACATGTTTTTTTCAGTCTACAGCATGATATCTGACTTTTATTAAATCACTGGTTTGTATCCAGGACTGGAAATGCCCTTTTTGGTTTCCAGGAAAGGGATGAAGGTGGCAAGACTCAAGGTGAGAGAACCCAGTCCCTTTTGGCAGGGCTCTGGTAGGATTTGGCCAGTGGTACCAGGCAGATGGTTGGTGTGATTGGAAGCTCAGCCATTTCTTCTGGGTCAAAATCCTTTCGCAGTGTTTCTGGAGCCCTTCAGCTGCATTTCAATTCTGACTCGACCATCCTGAGCTTGATTTAAATACGGCACTCATAAACAGAAAGAAAGATGCTCACAAAGGCCTTCATAGCACTTCAAGTACTATCTGTACAGGCAGCATTGAATAGCTCCCAAAACAACTTCTCATGTCACTGGTTGATTCTCTTCTACAGCCATTTATCCAAACCAGCCATCAATCTGTCCTGAAAAGAAGTGGGAACGTAGTGGAATTGGGAGGGAAGCTGCTTGGAGGTGCCACCTTCAGAGCTGTGGATTGTGGCACCAGGACTGGACGCTCTCAGGTTTGAATGGATGCGGCAGGGCTGGCTCCAGGCCAGGCACTGGGATGGCCTGAGACATGTCCCTGCTAGGGCAAGGGCTCTCTGCTCCCAATATCACTTATGAGGCATATTTCATGCTCTCAACGGTGGCCTCTTTCACCTGAATGTCATGTTAGTGTCACCGGTTCTTGCTGAATTCGGAGCTCAGCAGTTCCTGGGAGCATCTGCCTGGAGGCAGGATATTGCTTATCAGCATCTTGGTTCATTAGGAGGCTGATTCTCCGAACTCCTGCTGAGCTGTTACCCACAGACTTTCATCTGAGAAATAAAGAAATGCTTCGTAACCCACTTCTAAAGGACTGCTGATCCCTGGGCCACCAAGCCACGTAACCTCAACCGGCCTGGGACTCTGCCTGTGCTCCCTGGGGGCAATAGCAGAGCTCCAAGGTGCACAAAAGAAGACCAAGCAGAGAAAACTGCTCCAGCAGGAAACATGGGCAGGAAGGGATTTCATGCTGCTAAAGGGGTCTCAGTACTATGTGATAGTAATGGGACCACCAGCACTGAGCGAAGATCAACCACGTTCCCGTGATGTCAAATGGATGCAGTGACAGAGGACACTCACAGAGGACACAAATGGATGTGTCTCTGAATATTGTACAGATTCCTCAAGTTAAAGCAGAATTCCTTTACTGAGAAGGTCTGCACTTCCTTTCCTTAAAATGTGACATGGTGGCAGATCTTGCGTAACCCCATTAGGGTTAGTGGAGGTAATTTGGATTTGCAGACTTGGCAAATCTAAGCAGACTTTGGCCCCTCTGGTTTTAAAAGCTGCAGGAAATCTGCACTCCTCATGCAGAAAAAAAAGTGGGCACAGTACTAAATTTCATCATTTCCTCATCATTCCCTGTGTAAGCAGGCAAAGAAAACACAATTTGTGCTGTTTTTGAGAGGAATACTTCCTTTGGGGCTACCAAGTAAGAACATCATGTTTCACACACATGATATGGAGGTATTTGATTATTTGTAAAAATCCCTGTGATTCAGCAGCGCTGTGAATCAGAGGGCGGTGTGAAGGGATGTTTATTTGAAAGTCTTGTCTCCCTTAGCAGACCACATTGTCTCTAATCCTCAGAACTTGCTTCCTCTCTCCCAGAAACAAGGTCTTTCCTGCACAGCCTGGTTCCTGCACTCTACCAACCTCCCTGCCTCAAATTTTAGGAGGTTACACATCGGTGTAGGCGAGATATATGTTACTGAAGGAGTTAGGTTTAAGCATGAGTCCTCTGACAGGGGTGTAAATTACCCGAGGTATGACTTACACATGTGAAAATACAGTTATTTGTGTTCTTGTAAGATCAGCTACTGCTGCTGATGGGTAAGAAGGAAAACTTGACTGTACCAAGTATCTGCAGTTACACCTGATTCAGACTGAGAAACAAAAGTCTTTCTGAAGGAGACATTCACTGGGCCAGAACAAGTAGGACCAATGTCTGAACTCCTGTATAACACAAACATCCGCATAGATGGCTTTTTAACCTCAAGCTTATCTTTTAGAGAATCACTTGCTCCTAGTATCAACCTCAACAGATGAGCTACATATAGACAACTCATAATCTCCCAAGAGATCTACGAGGGAAGGAGACCTTCCCTCTGATTTTTAAATACACAGTCAGCTTTCATTTTTAATGCACAATCCAAACTCTTCTGCTCTGAGCAAGGGGAAGGGATATCACTACAAAAAGAGGGAAAAATGCAAGAAAGTTATTTCATTTCTGTTACTTTATTTTCAATTATTTTATTAGTCCCTGCCCCTGTGCAGTCACAAACTGCTTTCTATTACCCACTTCCCTGTAGTAACTGCACTCATACGAGTAAGAGGCACAGTGGCCCATGACTGGGTAGGTCAGCATTTTTTATTTCCTTTCAGCTCACTCTAATGAAAAGCACATGCGTCCAGTAAATCTTGCCTTTTCCCTTATTAAACCAGTCGATGTTCATTACTGAGGTCTGTGCCTGGCTGGGTGGGAATCAATAAGATGATCCTTTTAATCGCCTTAGTAATCAACAAGCTATTTCTTATTTCAATCTCAGTCCAGCAGTCATTGAAATCCAATGATTTATCTGCATTACACATGCACTCACACACACACTTACAGAGCAGGGAGGTTTTATGTGTGTACAAAAGAGAGTGAGAGAGAAAGGCTAAATTTCACAATGCACTTTAAATTATCATGCCAGAGAAATACCCCCGATTTTATTATTTGCTTCCTAGCAAGCAGTACACGCATGCCCAAGACAACTGAATGGGAGTTAGACGCTATGCCAGTGCCTGCAATGCAAAGGATGAAACTGCATAAAATAAAGGGATTTTAATGGATGGAATGGCCAAGAGGTTCATTATATCTGTCCTAACCCACCTTCCTGAATTTTCCTTCTTGTTCCCATTTCTGCCTCAACCAGGCAGACAGAACAGTGCTGTGAACCAGGTGAGTGCAGCTCTGCAGCATAACTGTGAGTGATTTTTGCTCCTCAGTGCCTCAACTTCCCCAAGTATAAAATGAGGATAGTTAGGCCCGTGTCCTTCCAAAAAAACTTCAAAGAAAATTATTGCTCAAGCACATTAGGTCTGGATTAATCATTTATCTGCTGTGTGTGGAGATGTCAAGGAAAGAGCCACAAGACAGCAGCAATGAGAACTGCAGTTTCAAAGCTTCCACAAACAGAGGGGTCGCTCATGGGAGCCTGTCTGAGCTAAGAAGCTACTGAGATGTTGTCAGGGCCAGTTGTCTGGGTAAGGATTGCTTGCACAGATAAGCTAAGCCAAGCATTGCACGCCAGAGATATTTGTGTATGAAATTTAGTTTGACTGCCCAATCACAGTATTTGGGCAGGAATGGCAAAACCCTGACCGTGTTGAAATAAACAGCAAGTGCTCTGTTGCGTTTAGTGATTTTACCCCACGTTTTCATACTGTGGAAAGATTGTTATGAATTATGGAGCACGTTAATAGATGGAAAATCAGACACGGGGACTTTTTCCTGCTAATTTATAAACTTTGCTTTTGGCAGAACAAAAAATGAGAGGAGAAGGAGAAAGGAAAAAAGTCAAAGTGCATCAAGTGCAGGCGTCGGAGCATCTTTCAGCTCTGCCTCCTCTTACGTATGGCTGGGCTGTGTTTGGGCTGTTACCCGACACGGCCCCTTTCTCCCCCAAACAGAGCTTTTTCTCATAAAATTCACTCAGGCACTTCTTCTCAAGTTCTTCATACACTTTTCGCAGGAAAAAAGAAATCATTCATATCTCTCAAAGAGAGTCTCGGATTCTTCAGATATTTTCCATTATAAGCTTTTGGCACCATTATTACTCACAGATCAAGTTACTTTTCTGATCCCCCTTCTTTCATCTAGTAAAAATGGATTATTTCATTATTAGCCTGGAACCGTTACTGTTCACAGAGATCAGGTCTGTGTATCAACAATGCTGTCCCCAGTATATTACTGAAAATCCCGGGGCTGTTGTAAGGTTTCCTTTAAACACTAGAACTCTATTTTTCTGTGAGATCAGCGTGGTTGCAGAGTCTCGGAAAGGACATTCCTTTTCTCTGAACTGTACAAAAGCTGGATGTGGCCTTTTCAATAGTTTATGGAAGATCTTAACTGCTGTTAATCCTAGTACTAGTATATTCGTGTATACAACATATATGTGTATATATGTTTTTCCAATGTCTAGGCTAACGTTTACTGTGATATATTTTAACTATTTAATTCACTGTAATTTAATGTTGCTGTTATTTCAAATCTGTCAATGTAGTAAAAGAAATCCAGTGAAAAATGGGCAGGCTGAGTTGCTCTCAAATTTCCTGTTTGAACGGTTCAGACAGTGGGAAACAGTTTTGGCTGTTGTGTGGGGCAGAAATCTCGATCTTGCAGGTCCCAGGACAGTGTCCTCCACTGCACAGCGATTCCTCCTCCTCCTTGAGTCCTTGATGCAGAGAGCAGCGGCTGTGAGCTCTGATCCTGCTGCCTGCACCTCTGCTCCAGAGCAAATCATCCTCTTGTGCCCTCAAAGCCTTTCCCTACAGGAGATTGCGTGTCCACTGAGAAGTGGGGCTAAATCCACCCATTAATTTTAGCAAGGACCACCAATAATCCCGAGCCGGTGACAACTTCTAGGTAGCAGCAACATGGAGAGCAGCAGAACAGATGGAACGACAGGTAGAGCGCTTGCTCTACCCATCCCCACTCCTCTGAGAGAGCCTGAATTCTTTATGTCCTCCATGTGCCTGCTAATTAAAGTGTCTTATCTGTTTAGACTCCATCAGAACCTGTTTTCTACTTAATATGAGACGAATGGTTTATGTAAGTAGAGTCCTGACTGAGACCCTCGGTTCCTACACAAGCAAGGATGATTTCAACATTTTTAGGATTTATTGTATAATTTAGGATGTATTGTATAATGACCTGATTCCTTCTGTGTTTAGTTTAACCAATTTAATTGAGCACTTTTTGCTTCTTTTTACTTTCTTGGTACTTCCTTTCTATGTGTACCATTTCCATCCTCATTCAAACCCGTGCCAATGAGGCAAGGAAAAAATACCCAAGCCAACCCGCCGTGGATGACAGTTGCCTAGGTTTGACTCTGAATCTGGAATTTCGCAGGAATCCTCCGTTACGCTGCATTATCGCACAGAGGCGAGCGTAACATCTTCGTGGGATGGAGGCTCTTCCAGACTCTTTGTCCTCCATGGTAATGTCCCAATCACACTGAAGTGCTCCCAAATGTGTGAGGACTATTTAAGCTTTGTAAATGCCGTCCTCCAAAAATCACTCCACATAAATGTTTCATGTCTCTCCTCTGCGATGCACAGGCCCCAAACATTCAGCTGTGAGGGTGTTTATATTTGTGGAACTCTCTTGAACATTTGCTGTGGATTTCAAACAGCTGCTACACTGAAGCACTGGGAATAGTAAGATCATGAATATTCAGGTGAAGCCACTGGAATGAACAGCCGTTAATAGAATAAATGCCTAAACAGTTGTGTAAGGCTTATTAAGACCTATTGGGGCTGAGATAATAAATTCCCTCTTTGACATGTTGCAACTACTGTAGTTTAAACATTTTGGACCACCTCTTCAGAACTGAAAGAAAAAATTATGTTAGTTCTGTGTGATAACACAATGAAACACCTGGAAGGCTTGGCGCTTGTATTAGATTTGGCAGGGAGATTTTAACATGCTAGCTCATCCTCACTTAAAATCATGGCACTGTTTATTGTGTTAGTTGTCAAGGTTATCCAAATTACACACAGTCTGGACCGAGCACAGTTATCTCACTAGAGAATATATTTTTTTCCTGTGTTCTCTTCAAGTTTGGAAATAATCAATAATATTGTACTTTTGCAATGGAGCAGTAACGCAGACAAAACTCAGTTGCACAATAAGACAAGGTAAAGATAACATTAAGAAAAGAAGAAAAAGCCTCTGCATTCCAATTTTGGTGGAAACCCAAGAAAGTCAGGAAACCTGCACCAGCAGCCTGGCTTTGTGCGGTCAGAAACGCGGGGCATTTCTGCGACTGACATATCTGCTATGGGGACATCCGCGGCTGCAGCGAGCACAGAGCGCTGGGTTTGTGTATCCAGAGTGGTAATTGTTGTGGGAGGACTGGCTTTTTCTTTGAATTTAGCTGTCATGTTGCATTACGCTGTGCTGTACTGCCTGGTTCTGGCACACTGTGTCACGAAACATAAAATCCGACAGGATGCAGTGTAACTCCTGCAGGTTAAAATTTAAAGGCAAACTCAGTAATATTTGATCAGTTACCTGCTGTCAGTTCAGATAAAGGGCATTTGATCTGCAGCAGCAGGGCTAACTTGTCAGAAGCAAACCTGCACATGGCAACGTAGGGCTGCATTCAGCCCTACAGCAGCTGCGGACGGGTGAGCCTTAGCAAAGCAGCTCAGATGCACTTTGAACTTTTAAAAATTAGCCCATTTGGCTCTGTTTTAAGAATGTTTTAAAAAAATGATCAAACTATACCTCTATTTGTTAGTCTCGGTCGGTGACAAGAAGTTTCTGGCTAGTTGTGTCAAGAGGAAAATCACAGGTTACCCGAAATATCCAAAAGAATGCCTTAACGCCACTGAAATTTGTCCAAAACCCCATTTTAACACACTGCACTTTCTGCAAGCAGTGATTTGCTTTTCTGATCTAGTTGCATGAATGGTCTCAGATGTGTTTGTTGACTGCCCTGGTGTATGCAGCATACTGTGTAAATCAGCCATCTGCATGAAAGCTTCAGAAGCTGCTCGGGCTGAAATGAAAGGTAAAATCCCAACATTTCCCTTCATCATTTTCCCTGCACTCCCGTTTCTCTGTGACCTGTTTATCAATAAGAGGAACCAAATCTGTTTCAGAAACTTCTGTGTCATGGTTGCATTTTGGGAGGAAGGAACAGATGGAATAGATTAATTAGTCAAACTATGTTTAAGTAGAAAGGCATTTCTTTACATGAGTAGCCAAGGGCTAGAAAGAACATATAAGGGGCAAGGAGAAGTGCCTCAGGACTTCTTGCTTGCTGGAAACACTTCCCAGTTTAAGACTTTCAGCAGCATAAAGGGTCTTTGATTTCAGCTCCTATTAAGAAGTAGGTCATGAGGTGCCTGATTTGCAGGATGGCAACTGCTCCCTCCTGCTTCTTCAAAGTGGCCACTCCAAGACATTTCCCCATGTTAGTTGTATAGGGACTCTGGTGTATAATGGTTCCAACTGGCCACTCCTGTGATATGAAAGGAAGCAATCATCCCTGCTGCTAGCATCCATCAACGCATGCTCTCGCTTATCAGCAAATGCCTGCCTGATACAATGCATCTGTCTCCAGTTTTCCAGAGCCTCAGGCGAATGCTCATTGCATCACCTCTCGTTTTTCCTGCCTGGAACAGAAGATTTGCCCCCACAACTCTGGCTCCAACATTGCTAGCTGCAATGAAGCTAGGCCAGACACGGCATTGCTTTAGGAACTTAACACAACTTTGTTTAATGTTAATATTGGTCTTTGACTGGTGATAACACCCTATGTGAAAAAACTAAGCCCGTGGTAGCAACTGGTTTAGAAATGGTGTTTCTAACCCAAGCCTGGTGCCATGTGCTGGGTGGGAGCTGCAAGGCTTTTGGCTTGGATTCAGTTATCCCACCTCAGAGCAGATACTGAAGCAAGACACCCACATGAGGACTGAGGTCACAGTAATATCCACAGAAGCCTGTGAAGAGAAATATGCCTGTCTTGAATGCAATTTAGTTTATTTTATGGGCCTGTTTTTTGCTACAGACTGTAAAGGGAATCACTGACTGCTTCACTTGGGCACTCGTCAGCTGAGCACCAGGCAGAAGAATTAAAGCCCTTCCTCTTGCTGGTTTGGTTTCAAAGGAGCAATTCCCAGAAGTGATCATATTTACTAACTAAAATGTGTAATACCCCCTCTGACAACCTTTAGAGAACGTGTTTTAGTGCTGTTTCTATTTTTATTTTGTGTCACGGGCAGGAGGGGAAGATGGGCAGGAATCTGGGATGGAAACAGTTATTTCAAATAACTGAGTCAGGAAAGATTTTGGCCAAGAGGAAGATTTAAATCTAACCCAGATGTAGCTGACTGGTGTCTGGAACAGCAGAGATGGTCCCAATCACAGTATAGCACCCAAGGCTGGCTCAGGGAGCACAGGGATGTCTGTCAGTTGAGGAGAAAACTGTTTGCCTTGCCCCCAGCCAAAGGAAATGTCCTGGGACTGCAGCAGGGCAGTGTGGGATCAGGGAGAGGATGGAGCTTTGAAAGCAAATCCAGCTGGCTTCTTTTCACGCTGGCAAAGGGATAAGGTTGATATAATCAATAGCAGGGTTTCAGGAGGAGGAAGAAAGTCTACTTATTGGATGGTATGTGAGCAGGGGTGAGTGGGGACCGTGCACCCTCCCTCCCTGGGCTGGTGGATGGACACGATGCTCTGGGCTGAGCTGCTGCCTCATCCCCATCGTTCTGAAACAAGGAGGTGGTTGTGTGCAAGGGGGGTACTGCCAAATTCCCAGGGCTGTTTCTGGGACGGCATGTATGCATGCAGCTATACATCCAGGTACACACGCACAGTGCTCCTCATGCAGAGCTCTGGCCAGCGCTGTAAGCTAAGCAACACAGCTACAAAAATTAAACTCTGACTGAAGCTTAGTTCTTCTGATCATTGATGGGAAAGTTGACAAATGACGGCACAAGCCAGGAAGTGAGAGCAAACAGAAAAGATGCTATGTAGGACTTTCTACAGCCTTGCCTCTTTTTTCAAGTAGCTTTCTGAGATAGGCTTAAAAAAAATCCCTTTAAATTCACCATATTTGTCATGTCTTTGCTACAGTTATGAGGAGAGAGAAGGTAGGAAAGCAAGCAAGGAAGCAAGAAAGAGATTGCTTTACTGGTTATCTTGCAGTAACTCTGGGAGCTAAGATCTGGAATAAATCTCAGAGTACCAAAAACACTATGTTTGCTGAAAAAATGCAGTTTGTGGGTTTTAGTCTCAGCAAGACAGATGGAAAAAAAAAAGGTAGAAGAAATCACCAGAGGTCTGTTTAGAAAAGCAATATTAAAAAGATCAAAGAAACAAGATGTAGATAGTAATGATCACTGCTAAATCATAAACTGGTTTTTTAAAATAGCGCTACCACGTGCTGAGAAAATCTGGGCTTGCAGCTCCCCCTTGTCCCATTCAAGTCCCCCACTATTTAAGAAACTTGAAGTCACATTGTTCAAATCTCTTGGTTCCAATAATAAAATCTTATCAACAAGGTGATAGATAGCAACCAGAACCCTCTTGATTTGTAGCTTATGCTGTAAAATTGTGACCTGGGCTCAGAATGGCTCAAAGCCTCTGGATGCCAGGGCTGAGCCGTTGTGCAGATCCATGCACAGGGGATTGATGCCCGTGGAGCATGGGTTTGCTTTATGAGTGGCTTTTCATGGACTTGTTGGGAACAACCCATGAACCCCTGAGCTTTCATCCCAGTGGCTGTAAACCATGACAGTCTCATTTTAGGGTGGGTGTGTGGATACTGGGTTCATAATAGCATTAACTCGTTTCTTATTGTGTTTTCCTTTCAAGGGAGGAACTGATGGAAGCAGGATTATTTTCAGGAAGGGGGTTCTTTGGGTGAGAGCAAGTACTCAGGGTTGTTGAGAGTGGGGACACAGGGTCAGGGTGTAACATCCTGGCAGGAAAGAAATGGAGCTCATCTACATGAAAAACACTGCTTGTTTGTTCAGGGAATGGATGTGTGGTTACACAGCTCCTACCGTCAGCACCACCCCTTCACGTGTGTCTTTCTGGGGAAGTGGTGAGCAGAAACCTTTGCATGGTACAAAACACACTGGGAAATGCCTTGTTTTGCACAGCATCCCCACCGACGCTGCCCCTGGGTGCTGCACGCCGCAGCTACGCAGGGTCAGCTAAACACGGTGGTGACCGAGGAGGCTGTGAAAGACATCGCACAGCCCAGTGCAGCCGCTCCAGAAGGTACTGCCAGTTCCTGAAACCACTGCAACCATCAGTAACCACCAATTCCGACAGTTTGCCACCACTGGTGTCTCCTCAGCACCTATTCCAAATGTGGTGAGTCGCTGGTGCTGCTGTGAGCTAGCAAAAAGCCAGTCTGAAGAAACCCCATAGCGGAAAAACCTGCATGATTAAAATACATGAATAAGAAAATGTGTTTAAAATATACTTCGATAATCACATAAGCCTGGCTGGTTTGCCTTTCTCTAGTAAAGGGGTATCCTTGCTCACAATCTGGGTTCCATGGATACCATGAGCAACTCCAACTTTGTGCCTTTAATGCTTGCACTGTAAAAAACGCTGTTTAAATATTCATGCTGACCTTAGAAAGCTATCCACTTGGCCATCTGGAGGACTCCCATACCCCATCCAGTAGTATTTTATTCTGAAGGATATATTCTGATCACACTGACTAGGCTAAATAGACTATTGGTCCATTTGTTTTGTAACTGCCATTTAGTTACCCCTCAGGATGTCAGCTCAATTTATCCGGGTGGAGGTGAACAAATCCTCCAATGGAGCTGTAGATAAATATGACCAGGCGCTGCGGATGGTTAGGAGGTTACTCATTCCCACCGTCGCTGCTGCGGATGGAAGTGACCTTGTCTGTAACCATCGAACCCTGCACCTTGCGATTCACATGAAAATTCAAAGCAAAAACCTGCCAGGTCAGAGCGAGAACCCAGCCTTATGTTTAAGAAAAAAAAGAGATCTGCTTGTTAAGGCGGTGCTGGGACTGCATAGTGTACAGGGACACGGAGTGCACAATGCCCTGGGCTGATGGGAAAATGAACGGAGAGGGAAGACACTTATTTAATTTGAAATAGGAAGGAAAATGAGCCTGGGACATGGGAAAGGCCCAGGAAAAGGAGGAAACGCTATACAAAGCAGAGCACCAAAGGCAGAGGCGTCACAATCCTGCACGTGGTCTGACAAGGAAGGGCTGGTTCCTCTGGGCTGCCTGCCTACGCTGGATTGAGATGAGAACAGAAAAGGGCCCCAGTTTCATTCCCCAAATTCCAAAAAGGCGTTGTTTGGAGTAAATGAAGGATCTTGGCCATCACGGCTTTCCAAGGGCAATTCCACTGTCCAGGGACCTGCAAAGTCACCTGAAATGCACCCACCAGCCATTTGCTATTCACTGGCTTGTCCCTGAGACACTCCACTAGTGTCAGTGCCGCAAAGTCAGAGGAATTGTTCACCATTAACGATGTTTATTTTGGCTTTTTCTCTTCAGTTTGGGTGTGGGGGCAGTGGCGACGGTGCTGTTTGGCTGATTTATTTATGTTAGGAAGGAGGGTGGAGGAAGGGGGCGTATATCCATGGTCACGCTGACTTTTTCAAGCTGCTTGGGAAGAAAGTGCATGCTTAATTTGCATTCAAACTGCATCTCTGGTTCCTATCTCTCAGTAATGCTTGAATAGATCGTGGTGTGTACAAACCTGGCAATAACTCCAAGCTGGACTGACAAGAGTTAGGAAACACTGCTTAATTCTTCTATTTCATTTTACTTTTTTTTTTGGTCTCGGAGAGAATTTTATTCTTTGCTGCTTGATCATTTTCCCCGTGATTCATGACCTTTCAGGAAATCGTAATTGATAAAAAGAAAGCGCTTGGTTGTTATTTAGTGAGCTCCAGCTACATTTGCACAGTCCTGCTTAAGGATCTATGCCCTCCGTGCCGCATTTGTTTTAAGCTTCCAGCCTCCTCTAGACAGATTTTTTTTTCCCCTCTGCAGGCACAAAAGCACTTTAGTCAGCACAAATTTGGAGGTAGAACAAAAAGCCTGTAATAGCATATCTTGTGCTGCTATCAATTTTCCACCGGTGGAGCACTCGGGTACGTGAAGTTCTTTGTCTATATTCAGAAGTCATCTTCGGTGACATTACATGACCAACTACAACACTATTGCGTGTTCCACACTGTTTTGAATTGTAACTTTAAAAAAAAAAAAAAAAAGAGAGAGAATAAAATAAAGAAAGGATGTTTTGGAATGTGGCCAGGGCATAATGATTTCAATTCTGAAGAAATCCGACAACCAATTACACTAAATTCAACATTTTCATGTACTATAAGTTTAAAAATCTCCTCTAATCAAATAGGGAAACCCTTTTTCCCCATTAGGCGATGGTTTTAGTTACCGGTAGGCCTCTAAAAATCTGTTTCTGCTTAAAAAGAAACCCTGAAAGGTTATATTTACTATATGTACGAAAAGGATTGAATCATACAATTATATATTTTAGAATACTAAAGCGATGTAAAAGAGACTAATCATGATCCCAAATTCAATTTTCAGACCTTTAATTGATCCCATCCCGAAGGTAACATTCTGTCTTAATTGCCATACTGAAATGGTTGCAATTACGTAAAATAAAACTATTCATTGGTAACTGGAAAAAGTCTTCTCATTAAGCACATGACGTCCAGCCTTGAAAATAGTTGATTGCAAAAGGATGCAACCACTTTGCTTATATTTCCTTTTCTGGTTAAACTCCCCTTCGCATATGTTGAGTTGGTTCCAAAAAACCACACACGCACAATAGCAAATTGAGGATAGTACTGTGCCACAGGGCTGTGCTCCTCCGGACAAAGCTGCTACCTTGGAGGGGGAGGGAAGGGCTGGAAGGTGAAGTGTCCTCAGGGCTGATGTGCTCAGTGGGAAAGGAGCTCCTCTGAAGATGCGTTAAAGCCTGCTCTGAACACACTCAGGAAACTTAAGGGAGAACTTAATCACCAGTTAAAATTCAAGTTGTGCTATGGAGAGCACCTAGGTAGTCCTGCCTTTATAGGTGTCACACAAGGCAGGACTGGGAAAGGTTGGTGTCTTTTCTGTTTGCTTGTTTGGAAAACCAAGTAAAAGCAAACGGTAGTTATGGTTTTCGGGAGGTTACAGTATATGTTGGTGAAGCAAGAAGACTGGCAGCTTTTTTATTATTGCCAAGAGAGACCAAGCCACTCTCAATTTGATATCAACACCTGTGTCACTTGGAACACTGCCTCACTGGTTGCAGATGTCATGTTTATAGTTATGAGGTGCTTATTCAATACTATTACTTTGATTATTCAACTTCTGTAAGATACAACTGTCTAGCAGAGACAAGCACGTCTGGTTGGACTTGATGATCTCAGAGGTCTCTTCCAACCTTAATGACTCTGTAAGAGTTCACTACAATTAGGAACAAGGAACAAGACCCTCAGTTGTGGTGGCAGGAGATCACTGGGACAAACTATTGCAGAAATGAGAACAACTCTTTCTACTTTCGTTAATCTTAACAAGACTGGATGTCTTTCCAGGAGTTAGTCTCCACTCGAATGTACAGCACTCTCCTTCACTTGGGAATAAAAGTATGAACGTCTACAGGAGGTCAGACCAGATGATCAAAAGCTCTGGCCTTAAATAACCAAGACAAACACCTTCCAAGTAACACTCCAAGTAAATCCATCACATGGAAATACTGAAAACAATCCCCTTCTACAACACGGAAAGTTTCCATAGCGAGTGCCATCATCTCTGTTCAAGTGCAGGATTGGAACTCTCTTGTGCTTGGGACTGTATAAAGTCAGTGAAAGGCCCGTCCCTATCCCAGAATGCTCATGTCTGAGTGGAAGATGAGATACAGAGCAGATACAGACAGATGGAGAAGCACAAGGTAAGACCGAAATGATTATGTGTTTAATAAGCATCAATTGCAGCACACCAGCTGTAGCTTCTCAGCCAAATTCTTCTATGTATGGATTAAATAAGTACTCTGGGTCTATACCAGCAAATTTCAGAACGCAGAACTGGTCACTGGACGTGCCCATCCCTTAGTTTAATGTGCGTACATCTATGCATGCTGCATATGCCTTTTGTGGTCATAGAAAAGATATCCTTTAAACATGTAGGAGACACAGCTGAAGTGATGTAGGTGCCTGAAAGACAGCTATCAGAACCTACATTTGTGTTTCCCTTTAACGAGGACTTAGACGCCCAATGGGACTTGGCTGTCCAAGTCATTTGGGCACGTCAGTGCAAGCCAAATATTGCCTATATATATCTTTAAACATCTGAGCCTTTGAATTGCAGCGCTATGATGACTAAATGCCTACTTGGACATAGAACAAAGATATTTGACTA
Source organism: Mesitornis unicolor (assembly GCF_000695765.1). Lineage (NCBI taxonomy): Eukaryota > Metazoa > Chordata > Aves > Mesitornithiformes > Mesitornithidae > Mesitornis > Mesitornis unicolor. The sequence continues at coordinate 53,269 of NW_010191468.1, forward strand.
GCTGAATAGGCAGCATTTGAATTGTACAGAACATACAGATACTCTGCTAAATGAATGGCTGTTCGCTCACTTGATCAATAGAAAAAAATTGCTCTTTCTCTTTCTGAGCGTACAGTATTTGCCGTAAGGAGGACACATATATAAACCCAAAAATCTATTTCACAAGCACTTGAGCAGACCTGTGAAAATAGAACCAGTTTTGCTGATGAAATCCTAAGCAGGGATCCAGAGAGAAACCATCACCGGTCCTGCAGGCGTTTGGGATCTGTGCTCATCCTGAAGCATGCAGGCTGGCAAAGCAGGATCCCAAGCCTGACCTACTTTTGTCCCTACTTTGTTCCATCAGACCTAAATCCTGGTCCTGCATTCAGTCTGGAAACCTCTTGTGAATACAAATGATTCCAGGCATCGCTGATGGACTCAGCGGAGACCGAGTTTTGTGTTTACTTTGAACCAGTGCACTTGGGAAATTCGGGGACTTTGAGGTCGTGCAAAAATGGTTCCTCTAGCAAAATCAATGCATTTTTTTGTGTAAATCAGCTTTGGAACAGCTTCAGATTTCTGTGGAGGATTAGTCTTCACTCAAAGAGATGGTAATTAGTATCTGAAACTTTCCCAAACTTTACTAAAATAGAAATGAAAGGCCATATTCTTAGCTGGCATAAGCTGGTACAGATCAGCGATATAACAATTACATGTAGATCAGCAAGGCTTGCATTTATTCAGCTGGCTGACCCACCTCTCCTATTGATCATTTTTGCAGCTGAAATCATCACGATATAGTTTTGTCTGACATAAATAGAAAGCAATTGAAATGTCAACAACTTTAAATGCAATGAAACCACAGATCATTATTTGGTTTGGTTTCAAAGAAATTCCTGAGCTGTGAACGTTGTGGGATTTGAGCATCGTTTCAGCTTTGCACCTCTGCTCTAGCGCGGGGCAGACTCCCTTTGGGTAGCATGGGGAGGTCTTTGCTATCAGTGTCCTTGGTCCTAATGTCACTTACGGAGGAGGCAGCTGAGCCAGCACCAAGGCAGCATTGACTGGAGATGTACCCTTGGGAAGGGGTAGGGGTTGCCTAAACCTCCACTTCTTTCGATGTCTGACTCACAGCAGTCTAATTTGGGTACCCAATAATGTGCTTGCCTTCTCTGCCAGGTGGACATTTGCTGTACAATTTCAATCAGGTACAGACTTTCATGAGAGTTTGTTACCTGATACCAACTGCAACAAGAATGTGCAAAGCTCAGCCTGAGAAAACGAGAGGGAAACCAGGGAATGCTGGGTGTGCATGGAGCAAAGTGCTTGACTTTATTTCTGCTCAAGTTGGGATTTGGTAGGCAAGGTCTAACTAATGAGGACCTGCAAAGAGTGCAGTTGCTGTCTTGTAACAGAAAACTTTGTTGTTTCATTTCAGTCCACTGGTAAAAATGCCTGAAGTGGAACCTTTGCAATTTGAATTTTTGTCACCTGACTGAAGTTTTGGTAAGTTTAGTTACTCATACATTGAACTGTGTTTCACTGCTTTCACCCTTCACCAGTTCTGTCCTTCTTCAGCTATGGCAAACAGAAATACAGGTGGTAAAAACAAAACCGAGACAGAGAGGAAAGAGCAGTTCAGATTTGCTGAGCAGCCTCAGATGGACCAGCACAGAACTGGAAGAGCAGGAGTGCTGTGCAGATGCAGCCAGAAAAAAAGATGGGTGAAAACACCAATGCACTGCACTTCCATGAAGCATTTGCCCACAAACATTATTAATCCCAGGTAAATGGAAGAGAGTTGGAAGCAGCGACTCCCTCCAGAGCTGGGGTTGGACCCCAGCTACTCTAATTTCCACCCTCCTTGTCCAACTGCTGTGCAACACTGAGTCTCTCCTCTTAAACCCTCCTCAACTGTCTTGAAAGTGCGATCTGATAACACTGCTATGGAAACTTCAGGACCCATATGGGGTCACTGCATAAAACCCCACGTAATAAAGGAGATATTTATGGCCTTTCAGTACAAAGAAAGTTAATAATCACCATTAGAAACACCATGAAACAAGAGCACAAAAAGCAGGGTTAGCTCCACTTGGAGTGTAAATTTCATAGTACTCCAAGACGAACGCATGTTGTATTCTTTTCATGGTTATATTTAAATCTGTGTTTTCTTTAATTTAAATCTGCGCTATAAAGATCTCAGCAATTTGAAACAAAAGTATCCTTTAAAAAAAGAGAAAAAAAATGACATGATAGCATCCTTCATGCCAGGCTGGCCCTGTTGTGATTTTACATTGAGGGTGCATTTTAATTGATGAAATGTGCTACACAGCACAACTTGAAAAAGTAACAACCTTTAGTTACCATTTGGAAATGTGATGGAGGTGCCAGAAGTTAAACTCTTAGGACTAAATGAAATAACAGAAGCTCCCTATCCTTTCTTGAAGACGCTCATTAGTTTTCACTTTCTCACATTCTGTTTGCCATGGATTTCATCCAAGAATGACGGATGTAGAGTTATTAAGCAAGTGATAGTTTCAAAACTCCAAGTGTCAGTGCTCAATGTGGAAGCTCAGTTACCTTGCAGAGAACAAGAGGCTTAAGCATCAGTACCCTGGAGCTGGCATCGGCGCAGAGGGAACAATCGCATGGAAAGGTACTGTCAGAACAGTCTGAGAGATGCAAGTTAGTCAGAGGAATGGACAAATAAACACATGAGGAATGTTGGAGGGATAATCTGGTATTTGAATGCTTCGGCACACACAGGAGACCAGAATAAAAAGAAGAAAAAAAAAAAAAAGAGGAAGGAGTATTAATATGCAGAACACAATGAACAAGCACCTTCTCTTAAATTCAGGCCAGGGCTGTATGCAGGGACGTCTCCAGCACTATCAGGCTGCTTTGAGGGAAGGGGCAAATCACTAAAGTTTCTGATAGTTTCTAGTTTCTCTAGAAGAGAAATGTGCATGCACAAGTCACTCTTTTCATGGGCCTGCTGGCCAGCCATGGTCCATGGGACATGCTCCATGGGCAGGGTATAAAAGGCTCCCCTAAATGAACCTCCTGGAGAAAAGTGGTACCTCAAAGCCTGGCCTTCTCCAACTGGGAGAAAGAAAAGCAAACAGTCTCTCCAGATCTCTCCCCATTTTACCTTTCAATTGGCAACACTGCCACAACTCCCTCCTTTTACAGAGTTTTATCCCTCCCCAGCCCTAGATGGACATTTATCTGTCTCTCTTCACTTGTGTTTCCTGCTCATGCTGACGTTCTGAGTCAAACCTATGTGTCAATCCCTTTTGGGTTTCTTTATTGCTTTTCCTCATGCTTTTGCACTTGGTGATTTTGCTCACAAACTAAAGCGGAAGCAAAAAAACAACATTGGAAAAAGGTGGTTATGTAGGGTTTTTTCTGTCCTAGACACAGTAAAAAGCTAACAGGGGTCCGAGTGCAAAGCCTGTTGAGCAGTTTCTGATTTGATTTCCAGGCTCAGGTGAGTTGTGTGCCAGCTGGATCACACCTGCGGCCCTGGAAGTCTACCTGGTCCTGGCTTGTTTCATGCTCCACATCTGGAAGCCAACGGTTATATCTAGAACCAAAGTCTGAATGCTTCTCTAAGTGTTTATGTGTTTAAATGACAAGATTCGGCCTTATTTGTAAAGATCTTATTTTACTTTTGAGTTACCTTAGAGACTCGTTGTTAACATCCATCCAGCCTGGCAGAAACCTTTCAAAGCAGTGGCTCTTACCACGTTTCTGTTGTTGTCAGCCTTGCAAGAATTTGGCTACGTGCAAGCTGAGCCTGATTTTTAGTTTGTTTCAGTCAAACAGCTCAATTTTAAATCTCTGTCCACAGCACCCATGCGCTATTTCTTTAATCTCCTTTAATCCCGTTTTATGCAAACAAGTTGCACCTGGATTTCTTATATTTCTCTCTCAGTTTCCTTTTCCAGGATGGCTCAAGTGGTGAAAATCTATTTTTGCAACATTGCCCTTTGAGGAATATGTTTTGGGCACCGTAATTCAAGGGATGATACAGATTAATTCGAGATATGCCAGGGCAAAATGAGATGAATGATTGGAGTGGTAGATAACGTGACCTGGTTATGGACAGATAAAGAATATATTTCTGTCCTCACTGTAGCTTTCTTTTGTCATATTTGCAGACCTTTCCAGTTTCCTCTTTTCAAGATCCTAATGTCCCATGTGGATGAGAAGTGATGGGAGCTGCAAGGAGACACTTTGGGTTTTGAATATCCTTTGTGGAGCACTGAATTTGTTGTCTGGAGAGGTCACAGATTGTTCATCACCGAAGGTCTTGACAGCACCAGAAAGCTGACCGTGCTTTTGGATACTGCATGTACTTGGTGACCTCTTGGGCTTTTTTCCAGGAAAATTAATGGCAAATCCAGAGGATATGTTTCCCCCTGAAGCTAGAATGCTGTGACATTTGCTGCCAGGCTAAGTAGAGGACCCTTTCACGGGTCTTTTCTAGAGGAAAAAAAAAGAGATTTAAGCCCATTCAGTGGTGTCTTGCATATGAATTGATAGCCAGTCCCCATTCCCACTCCCTGGAGATTTTAAAGCCCTGTTGCAGCAGATATTATGATCTGGCAGTTCTCATCCTTGGCTTTTGTTGTAGCTTTCTCACTCCCTCTGATCCTGTCTTCTTGATCTGCTCTTTAAGGCACCCATTGCTCGGCCTTTCTCTTTTTTTGGATTCATGCCTGCATCTCAAACTCATCACCGTCCTTTCCCATGGATTTGCTGTCATATCCTTTGTGTACACAGTCATCTTTCATTGAGGCCTTCAAATCGTCTCAGCTTGTCTCGTGCTCTCTAGCACATTTTGGGCAGCCCTGACAGTATTCTCCAAATACATATTTTGCTGGAAGTTCACACATTTATTCTTTACTGGTTTTAGTATCCCTGTAACCTTAATTAGAAATGTAATTAGATGATGGCCACTATTCCTTGGGAGCTCCCAAGCATGCACTAATTTATAACCCCCCATTACTCAGTACAAGTCACAGAAAAACCCATTTGCTCTAACAGCTGTTGCAGGGCATGGATGGGAACCACGGCGTCAGGCCATTTCCAGAAAGGTCCAGAAGAAAATGAGTGCGATTGAACCGGCTGAATGCAATACAGTGCCTTCAGAAATGCACGAGGACCGATTTATCTCTGCTCTACCAATTATACCATTGCAATCCTTGCCAGTAAGAATTTTCAACTTATGGTTTGCTGATGGGTTCATGGAATCAGGGCTGGTCTGGACCCTGAGAAGTCCCCTGTGAGCTCCTCTGTCCAAAAGCAGGCGTGCTCCTGGCAGAGTTTTGTCTAACATATTCCTTAGCATGCCCTGGTGCAGCGCCCTGCCCATGACCTAGGGAGTATTTTTTCAAACTGAAGGAGAAGACAGCAAGATCTGGAACAAGGACAGGAGCAGCAAGAACATCCCATTGAGAGTCAAAGCGTTTGAGAGCTTCCAGCACCACGTTCCTGATAGTCGTAAGAGTTGATGCAGAGTAGTGAGAGTGGGTCTGCACCAGAGTTATGAAAACAGATGTTGAAGAGAGAATTTCTGAGCTTATAGAAGCAATAACCAAGTTTTGAATCCCTTTCAGCTTCATTTTCCAGGCTTTGTGTTCTGATATCCAAATCAGTTTGTCTATCTTTAATATTATGCAGGATTGTAGGAAGGAAATGCTTTACAATTGCAGATTTTATTGAAAATTGCTAAATGCGGGCGGCAGAGCAATGCACTGCTTTTCTTTGGTCCAGGACAGGGTCACGTCTGCCAGTTTGGCGTGATTCTGGGCCAACACTGGTACCTCCAGACTGAATGTAATCAGATTCAGTTCTATCTCTACTGTCATGCCCAGCTTCTATAGATGAAACTTTTCATCCCATGGTTAGCATTAATGTAATATAAATTTTAAAACAGCCCACTAACATCCTCACTACCAGTATTATTTCCACTGTACAGGTGAGACAGAGTGGATGGAAGGACCTCTTTCAACTTCTGTTGAAATACAAGAGAAAACGCCCACTGAATTCAGAAGAAGTTGGATCAAGTTCCAACGTTGCACGTCAACATTTTTCTGCGTGGTCCTGGCTCTGCACAAGGGCCCCTACATCATCTTACATTCCTCTGCAGAAAAAAGGATGTGGGAATTTTTTACCCTTCCAGAGACAGCTCTCTTTGGAAATCACATTTGTTTTCTCTGTAAGTGCCGGAGAGAAATGGATATGAGAAGCTCAACAGGCAACTCTAAGCTGCCTTTTCTGCTGGCATCATTTTTTGAAGGGGGGAGGAAGGGACTGTGCATGCACATGCACTCGCAGATAAGGTCTTAATTCTATCTCCAGATGCTGTGCATAATCTAGAGGTTTATCTTAATGAATTATTTCTGTTATTACTGCAGGCAAAGTGAGATTTAATTTGATGTGTGATGTATCCCCGGATTAACTACCCTTTGGTTTTATTTGCTCCATAATGGTGAATTTTTGTTTATAGACCCATTTTGTAATTACATCCCTGAGCTCAGGGCTGTGGCAATGCTGCTCCATCCTATAGGAGATCAGGATACAATTCCCTTCTCCCAGTCCTGTTGTCAGCTGTGGCTAAAACAGAAGCTGCACAAGATGATGTTCACCATTTTGTCTTGCTTAATAGCAGCTTTACAGGACAAAGTACATTGAATTGAGAGACTCTCCTTGACTAAAAAGGCTGCAATCATCACTTGTGAGACAGAGAAGCTTCACCTTGAGAAGTATCAACAATGCTTGTTATAACAGGTTTAGCACCTACAAACCTGTGCTGGCTCGTACCCACAACATCTCTTTTTGTGCTTTTCTTGCGCTACCAGTAGTTATCAAAAGAGAAAGAGGAGCCTGCCCCAAATCCAGCTCATCTGGTGCTGGCATCACAAAAACCATGGGGATTCCCATCCCCAGTGCAAGAGGGAGAGAGTCAGAGGTGCAGGGGGACTGAGATCTCACAGTGGCTCCACAGAGAGCAGGACGTGGTGCTGCGGTTACAGAAGTAGTGACAGCACCCGTACTTAATCCTCTGGTAGCATATGGCACCACACGCATGCTGAATTGTGTTTCATTGCAATCACAGGGATCTTAATTAGTATTACTTATAACAACGGAAGCCAGCACAAGTTCTGGGAAATGTAAATGGAAGCAAACAAATCCAGCTGGGTATTAGCGTGCCCCTTGGTGGGTTTTATTTTGACTTTTGACTCAAAGCAGCATTGCCTTGTCATACACTGCAGCTTGACCCCAACCTGTGAGCACACTTGGACCCATCTCCTCCCTCCCTGCGTGACCCGTGCCTGAGCAGCAGAGCTTTGCATCTCTGCATGATGGAGCTCTCCAAGAGTGCCCTGGCGTGGGGGCTTCATGGGACAGGGCAGCAGCTATGAAGTTCAAACACAAAGTCATGCTTTTCAGGGAGGGAGGTGCTGGGTTCAACCCCTGTTCAAAGACAGTAATGTTAAAAAATGCATATGTTTTCTAGGTATGCATCACACTAAAGACAAAGTCAGTTTTTCACTGGCAGACAAAAATGTTTGAGGCCATTAAAGCCTCCAGTTTGTAAAGAGTGCTTGCAGATTTACGTTAGACAGCATGTATTTGTAATTGCTCCTGATGTGTCAGTTCTCATACACTTCCATTTAAACTTTATGTCCTTTTTTTTTTCCCAGCTAATAAAATTAAATGTTGGAAAGCCAGAGTGAAAAAATAAAATATGTTAGCCTTGCTTGGACCACTACAAGATGGGACATTCAGAGCTGACACCAAAGCTGTCTTCAAAATCACCTACTGTTCAGAGAGCAGGGTACTAAAACTCAGCTTCCTGCCTTGTCCCAGTTAAAACCAAACCTGCAGTGTTGTTTTACAGCCTTGGGAGTGTGAATTTCAAACGGCCCTTAAGGGTGGAAAGTGATTTAAAAATATTTTTCTACAAAACCCCAAAACACAAGCAGCATTTTTATGAGTGAAAATCTAGGAGTATGCATCAACATTTGCAAACATATCTGAGGGATGCAAGCAACGTAAATCCTAGGGCTTTAAAGTTGTCATGAGGCCAAAGCCTTGTTTCCCTTACCTGTATGAGCAGACTCGCTCGAGTCAATGACTTGAAATGCTTTTGTAAATAAAAGGAGCAAGACTTAGCCTGAAGTCCACAGAAAATAATCTGAGCAATCTTTCTTGCCCGCAGGAGGAGAAGCCGAGCATTCCTTGGCCTGACCTGTCCCTGTGCTGCCCAGGGCAGGATCCACCGTGCTCACTGCCCCGAGTACTGGGTGCCCTCACCCCAATTCTCCACACGGTTCCCTGGCATCACACCAGTGCTGCTGGGTTTTGTGGCCATTCCCAGATGTGTCCAGGGCTCTGCCCCTTCTTGGCCCCTTCCCAGTTGGTTTGCTAGGAAGGCAGCACTGGGATCCTCTGCATGTTCCTGCTCCAGAGCTTGAGACCATGGACCAGAAAGGAGGGGAGCAGCTGGACAGAGGCTCCCCACACTTCATCTTTCTCTGCATGGTCAAGTTAGGACTGGGGACAGTCAAGCCCTTCCAGCATTGGTTTTGGTTTTTAAGGCCAGAAAGGACTATTTTGATAATCCAGTTTGACCTCTCTCACTACTGAAAGGGATTGAGTAACCAATAACATGCTCAAGAAATTAAACAGAGCTTGCACAGATTTTAAAAGTTACCATAGAGAATTTATGCAGATAATTATAGCCCTGCTACAAATTTCTGGAGAAAAAACATTGCATTTGTTGTTTTTTTTCTCCATTCTGAAGTACTTTTTTTTTTGCAAGAAGTGGATGCTAGTTCTGCTACTCGCCTTCTACTGTAGGAGGTCATTTACTAATCCTTTTTTCTATGCTAAAAAGGTGTAATAAATTTAACACCACTAAAGAAACTATAAAGACTTGGAGACCATTATTACAGATTTTGTATGTGCAGTGAAAGGCAAATTGTTTGCAGCTATTATTGATCGGGGAAGGCTGAGTTAATGTAATTGCGGAACACAGAAGGAGGAGATATAATAAAAAAGATAAAATTAATATACCAGTCACAGAATCTGAACTCAAAAAGCCAATAAAAGACGTGCAATAAAGCACTCCAGAGAAATGAGACTCTGTCGCCGTGAATATCAAGCTATTTGCTGAAAAGTGCAAATATCAACTAAGGTGTTCCTCACCATTCAGACATTCATTTACGTCCTGTCTACGCTCACTGCTTTACAAAATTACCAACTGCAGCTAAAGCCACAATTGCAAAGTGTCAGCAAGGTCTTCACCTGCCGTAGAAATCACGTCTTTGAGGTCTGACTCTGGGATGCAGAGTAAGGAGTCGGAAAGAAGGTGGCCCAGAAGGAAAATGCTGGAGTCAACAGCCTGCGGCCAGAACAGCTGAAAATGGAAAATTTCACTGGAGCTGGGGTCCAGTTACACGGTGATACGAGATGTCCTACAATAAACAGTCCCCAATTGTGAGAACAACAGCGTTATTATTGATGTCAAAAATCATGAGTCAGACCCCACAGAAATCATGACATTGACTGGAGAATAAGGAGACTGCACATAAGCAATTAAATATATGTCCTTCCTATTTGTTATGTGACTTTTTTGGCTTTTCTAGAATTTGGATTCTCAAGCTTTGCTTGACTGTGGGCAGTTCTTGCCTTTGAGGAGTAAGGTCTGTTACAATGAGTACTTGCTCGCAGCATGGGCAGGATCAGAGGTTTGTTGCAAATTCACACTCCTCAAGATGTGCAGGTGAATGAACTTCAGCAACTGATAAATTGGAACCTATTTTTTAGCTCATAGGTTTTCTGGAATATTATCTGAAGGGAAACAACAGTTTTCCCCATTTTCCATAATGCCATTTCTCCCTAAATCCTTGGGCAGGCTGGATTTCAGCAACTGTTCTGGAGGACGCTCTGGCCTCCAGCGTAGGCAGGAGGTGTACGCCTTATTAGCGATAAAAAGGGAAAGCAAAGCCCCTGCTAAATGTGCACTTACATTTTCTTCATGTAAAACAGGATTTTCTTAGCACTTGCAGTCCAGAGTGGGAAGTAAGAATATCCTTTTGACGTGTCCATCCAAAGAGAGGTAAATCATAGATCTTTCATAGGCTATATATTTAAAAAAAGAAATGGTGCTTGTAAAATGGGATGTCCAATATCTGGTGACTAATGGACGACAAAGAGGTTGCAGGGTACTTTATTAAACGTCTCTAGAGACAAAGAAGTCGATTGCTACTCACTAAGTTGATTTACAATGATAAAGATTTCTATTTGTAGAAACCGCTCTGGCTGCAGTCACCTCCTCTCGTGGCTCAGGGCACATGGAGACAGAAAGCTTTGCTTTTTCAAGAGGAAGGAATTTCTCTCAGAGCTAGGACTGCCTACATTTTTCTGGTTATCATGACAGTCCTATCAAACTAATGGGCTGACAGCACCAGAACAGCTCTGCTATCTAGGAAGGGAATGATGTGACCTCAAAGAACCGTTATGTCATATTTGGTAGGAGCTTCATTGTTTTATTGGTACCATTCCCTGTGCTGAAACCATTCAAAAATGAAATAAAACACTTCTCTGCATTTATCAGTTGTGAGAGGGAAGAGAGCACAATTTCACCTGGATCACCGCCAATGGAAGAGAGAAATGAAGCTGGGACAGAGACTGGGGAGTGCGAGGGAAATGCTCTGGAGTCTCTGGGAAGGTCCTTGGGACCCCAGGTCAGTGCCTGCAGCATGTCTGCGCGGGAGGTCAGAAACCCAGCTGGCCCCAGCAGAAATAATTTCTTGTTTCTGTGACACTACTTGCTCTACTTGAGCTTTGCTTTCTCTTCACGGCTTTCTGTGGCATAACTCGCTTTACAGCATTAATTCTCAGCCTCCGCACAGGACGCCAGTTCTCCTTTATTCTGCTCTGTCCTGAGCTCTCTTATAGGTGGAGTGCTCCGCATTTACTACATCAAGACACATTACTCTGTGCCCAGAGTTCAGGCTAAAAATGCTATAAGTGAATCTTCTGCTTCCCTAAACCTGATATTATCACCACCATGATTCTGGAGAGAGGCTGGGAGTATACTGAAGATGAATTTGTAATAATCAAGGTCAGAAATAGAACAACAACAGATAAAAGAGACCAGAAATGCAGTGGCTGATTTGCAAAGCCCTGTTGTCCCACTGCCTTACGGTGTGCTAACAACTAAGACTGCAGAGCGATTTGTTTGCTGATGCAATACCAAAGGTGGACAAAACAACTGTACTTGGGGAAGCCTAAATAAAGAGGAACTGCAGCTTCAGTGAAAACTGCTGCATTGAGATACCATGGTTGCAACGCGAAACTTGTGAGGTGTCAGTGTGACAGGAGCCCCGGGGTTTCCTACAGGACGCCCGTTAATGTGAATAGCGAGGTCACGCTGGATTGCAAGGATCCATCAATCACCGCGGCACAGACTGTGGGCACGACATAGCTGTGGTGACAGAGGCACTTCCATAGCACTGGCTGCTGGGCCGCTCGGCTCTCATGCTTGTAAATTCAAGCAAATTATTACAGAAGGAGCTCAGAAATGTTGTAGCATGACCAAGGTGTGTTATATCTCATCATACCAGGTCTGGTATACACTTCTTCCCACAAAACCATGGAAATTTGTGAAGTAGCTGACTCATCACTTCTTTGCCCTAAAGATCGCCAGCAATTTAACAGGAGGAGGTATTTTAAGGCTGTAAATCTATAGGATGAAGGTATCAATTCTCTGTCTTTCCATGGATAATCCTGTTATGGGATAATGTGATTTTAGGACAGGCCATTTCAAAGGAAAATCTTTGCAGCCTTTTCTGACTGAAGTCTCTAAGTCCTCATGAAAAGAAAATAGGAAAATCTTAACTTTCTATTACAACTGTTGAGCTGCATTTCAGCTGATTTCACTAATACATTGCATGGCATCTATATAATGTATTGACATTCTCGGTTTAACTGAATTATGCAAATATACCGGAAGGGTCATTACCCAAAGCAGCTTACAGCACACCGCATTTCCCTGCTGCTGTACTGCGTATCAGTGCGCGCCAGCCAGAGGTGGGCCTGCTCACACCACTGCATTTATCTGCTGCTCTTCCCACTGGTTTTACCTTCATAGCATCCCTAGAGAGCAGTGATATGTTATCTCTGATGGTTTAAACGTGAGTAAAGTGAGGAACGAACAGACTAAGTGAGTCACTGGGAAAGACAAGGCCTGAACTCACGTGGACCAGAGAAGTGGTAAAGAAATTGCTGTCTCCCCAGTTTGCTCTCCTTTCATTTTCACCAAAAATACTCAAGAAATTCCCAAACCTTCATTGGAAAGAAGGTTTTACACTCCTAACTTCTAGCTAGTCCCCAAGCATTCATTTTTGGCTTGCTGTAGGGAATATTAGCACACTAACAATCACAGGTATTTCCCTTTATGCCAAAAATTAACTGACTAAGGTCTTACAGGTCAATGGAGTTCTCCAAAAGCAGACTGTCATGTCTTGGTTTGCTTACTGGAAATAAAATCTTGGCTTTTAAATCCAGACGAGTTCAGTTCTTTCCTCAGGAAGATGAAATACTTCCACAACTGATGCTGAAGTTCAATGATGGTATTTATATTTATTGCAGCAGCATTTAGGAGCCTGAGGAACAGACCAGAAGCCCACTCTGAGAGGTGCTGTACAAATACTGTATAAAAAATAGTTCCTGTCTTTAGTAGTGCTGGGTAGGTAGAAAAGGGGGTGTGCAGCAAGCAGTGAAACCTTGCAAAACTACAGAATGAGTCTATTGTCACACATTAACTGGTAATGAGCTGCAACAGAAATGTTATGTTTTTAAGTTACACTATGGAATCTCAATAGTGACAACTCCCTGCTCATTCTCACCTTCATCTTTCCAAACACACTTCTTGGTTGCTTACAAAGCATTTTCCTCACCCTGAAAAAAAAAAATCTCAATTATTTTATTCAATCTCAGTGCATAAATAGTTCACTGTAGATTCTTCACTCCACCGAGGTCAAAATCTATATGTGCAAATGATTTTAACTCAATGATAACGTATTCATGTCCTGTCTGGGGAATATCACTGATATTTTCTGCAATAAAGCGGAAAGTGAATTTTTTCTACTTGAGCTTATGTTGCAAACTATTTCCTTCTATTCAAATGTTCCTTCAAAGGAGAGACAGCTCATTTCCGTATGAAACTGTATCCACCCACTGAATGTTATTTCTCAGGGTATATAAGTAATAGGAGATTTCCTACTTTCTGCCCACTTCTACCCCATAGATTTAATATGTAAACTGGGAACACGCAGGATATATTGCTTGGCACAAGCCAGCGAGGTTTCACCTATGAGAACACAGTATGAATTCAACCTTTGGCTGCTTGTACTAAACCACAGGGAGAATCCACACTTAAGTGATGTAAAATTCATAGATTAGAGGCAAACCCACAAAACCAAACCCACGGAGCAGTGCTTAGGCTTGCAGAGCTCGCTGGTCCTCTGACCCCATCTCGTTTGAGTCATTATGGAATGAAGGAGGCTTTTCCCAGGGCAAATGCAAAGGGAGCTCAGTGCTCTCCCCTTGTCACAGGGGGTTCCTGGTACTTGAGGAGAATGTAAAGGCACAAATTCCTTACTGAAAGGCTGAATGGGAAAGGAAAATCTGATCTAGTTCATAAAGAAGGCAGAGAAAAAGTGATTGATGCTCTGGAAGTAAGTGTGTGGTGCATCAGGAGAGCAGATTCATTCTCATATTTTAGTTAAACTTCCTTTTGTGTTCCAGAGTTACATTTAAATGTTCATTTAACCTTAATGCACAAAGCATCTGATATTCCTTGCTATCCTCTGCAATGAATCCCCAGCATTCACTTCCATAACCTCACTGTATCACCGATCTCAGCGCCACAACAGGTGAGCAAAATTTATACCACGGTTTGTCCTTTCAATTTCACACTTTTCTGTATGAACCTTGAGAGGTGGGAAGACAATTATTCCTGGTTCATACATGATTTCAATTTTCTTGTATTTTATTTGTTTCCATGGATTTGTTTCCATGGATCAGTTCAGGTTCCAGATGATCCAGATCTCAAGCCATTATTTTCTCTTAGTCACAGGTCAACTCTCATCTTACTGAATTTGAAAAGTGAGGCGAGCTCTATTGCTTTGAAAGCAG
>NW_010191468.1:67501-68963 GCF_000695765.1 Mesitornis unicolor
CTTTGCTAGCAATGGAGTGACAGCCAAAGTTCTGATTAACTTCACCTCTTCTGCGGGCTTCTGCAATGAACGCAAACGGCTGTGAAATTTTTTCCAGCAGGGTAATGGAGGGAGGAAAAGAGTTGGCTGTAACTTTGAGAATTATTATTCCTATAAACCCATTCACACACCTATCACTTGGGACAAGTGAAGGGCCAAAGACATGCCAAGCAATTACACAGCTACATAGGTCCGTGCACAAGATATTCCACATCACGTTGGCTGTAATTTGCGCTCGCTACATTGGCACTAACTCCACCTGTGTCAGATGGCAGCAGAGAAAACAACTTTTCTGGGAGACTAAATCCATCTCAGCTGCGGCCAAGCCATGTCCTTGTTTTGGAAAGTGTGATTTGGAACAGCAGCACCTTTTAATTTGAAGTGGAAAAAAGGTTTACAAAACTCAGACTCCATAGTCCCTGATTTTCACCCCAAGATGTTCAGAGCCTGTTGGTAGCTCCAATGTAACTGGCCACAGCTTCCAGGGGATTGATGAGATAACGTTCAGTTCTAGTTCTGACCTTAGCCAGCTCTTTCTGTCCTGATGAGAAATGATTTCTAAACAGGTTTATATTTTCCCTCGCTACTCATTTGAGTTGAGAGAAACCAGATGAATCTGTTTCCCAGTTCAGGTACAGAGACAGAAGAACGACCTTTCTCAAATGACTGAAATTCATGTCATGAAGGATCTCAGCAGAGTTGGAAGAGAAGTCAAGATCATAATTCATCTTTTACGATGTGTTTGCAGATGCTTAAAGGTCTACGAAAGGGGTGATGTGGTGATGGAGTGAGTCTTGGCCTTGTCCAATATTGAACAAATCAATTGACCCCTTTTTCTCTATTGGTAAACTGCAGACTGCCATTCCCTGCCGGGCAGAAGTGACTCACTTCATTATTTTTCCCAATAAGTTTTGAAATCTTCATTCACTCAGTCTTGTAGAGACCCAAAGCCCATTGCTGCCATACAACAGACCACAGAAAAGCCCACAGCGACACAGATAGAGCTGTTCTGAAGGGTTCCCGAGGTCTAAAAATTGCAACACTGACAACTTTTTGGAGGACTTTTTTTAAACAATAATAATAAAAATACAGTCAGTTACCTTGCTGTGAAATGTGTGTTGACTTGACATGCCAGAAGCCAACAGACCGAGTCAGAAGTGTTAAGGGTGTCTCAGTTGCTCTGAGAAGGATGTTTCTGCAGCTGCAGTGACTGCGCACCATCCGCTGTATTAGAAGATCCGAGGGATTTGAAAGAGTATTGCTATGCTCCTAAAGGCTTATCTATCAGTCTATGAACTGTTCAGCAGCAGGACAGATAACCCACCTCACTTTAACTGCAATATGTCTGAAGATTGTAATTCTTGTACAGAGATTTCAATCTTGGACTCTTAGAGCCGTGCCCTTGAAAATCGAGTCTCCTGCT
>NW_010191468.1:68994-105401 GCF_000695765.1 Mesitornis unicolor
CTGCAAAGACTTGGAGCAGCATGAACAAGGCTATTCTAAAAATCAGTTTTTGTAACCACATCGTCCCTCAGGACTAGTTTGGCACTGGCCTGTAGCTGTTTTCTGCTATTTGCTCGTCCCAAGAGGACAGACAGCTCAGAATCGTGTCTCCCTCTCCCAGTAATACTGTGTATTGTGCTGCTGCTTCGCTGTGTATCTGCCAAATGCTGCAGGTGCTAAAAACAAAGGTGAAAGTACCCATATGGTCCTTTCGGATCACAAAACCAATATACAGAATCAAAGCCCAAAAGGACCTGTTTTGTTTTTTTTTTTCTCTCATAGGAAAACCTAACAGGGAATCTTTGGAGTTACCTCCACGTGCCAAGGCCTATGAAAGGATTTATTGTTAATGTCTTTTACAAGATTCCTTCCTTGTCGGAGATGGGTCCTTTGGGATTCCCCTTCATGATACTGCTAATCTCATCTATTCAAAATTTATGATGCACATTACCTAGAATACTAAGATGACTTTAAAAACACTGTGTAGATTGAGGGGTTTGCTAGTTTTATTATCATTTTCTTCTTCAGATTTCAGGACGCAGGCGTTTACTCTACTCACAGGCTTCCTTTTGCAAACATGAGCGCTAAAACCTCACTTTAATTTATAGGTCATATTGTGTTCAGTGCAAACATTTACTAATATTCTTGCATGATCTGGGGTCTGGGGCTTTTCCTGGAATCAGTCCTGCTAAGACTCAGGATCAGATGGTAAAAGTAATTTTATGCAAGGTGTGTGTGCATGCGAGTTTGTGTGTTCACATGCATGTTTGTTTCTGCCTGCTCCTTCAGTCACTGGTTTAGGAATTAAAATTAGTTTATAAACATTTTTCCTTTCCACACACACAAAGTAACTGCAAATATAGTTTCTCTCTTAATTTAAAAATCTTTCTCTGTGTTGGTGAACTCCAAACACCCAGAGATTAACTCTGGAGCTAATCTGCTTCATATAGGTAGGAGGGAGAGACAAGGATGCCCAGAATGTCCTACCCCAGGAATAAACAGCTTCATGTCCTATGTGCCAATTCCTCAGCCTCCAACATCCTTCTTACTTACAGCAGTAATATACATGGGGCTTCCAAACATGTACCTGACTGAGGCAAAAATGATCGGTCAGCGAGAGACGAGCTTTCTTTCTGTTTCAGGCAATGCTTTAACTCCAATAAAAAACACATACTGGGAGATTTTTGTTTTAAAATACCATATTATGTTTTCCCCTACGTTTTTCCTGAATGAGTTTAATTTGATTTGGTGTAATTAAGAAAAAATTCCAAACAACATCCAAGTTACATGATGGCTTCTTTACATCAGATTAGTGAAAAACAATCTTTTTACAAGGCTACCTTCAAATAACTACACATGTATTTAAAATCTAGCTATTTTTTTCCTTTCTATTTGTAATTTTCTTAAAAGAACAATATTTTCTCTATGGAATGTGGTCTCATTTTAGCTTGAAACCGCAGGCTTACATCTCATCTCTGATTCTCCACAGTGCCTCCTGAGCACGACAAGGACTACTTCACAGGACAGCTCCAAAACAGTATTTTAGACATATAAACCCAACCCTGACCCTTCTGATAAATAATCCATTTAATCCCTAGAAATATCAAGAAAGACAGAAAAATGATGGCACTAATAATAATAACAAGAGCTGTCATTATGAACACAGGAGCTATACAAAGTACACATTAAATGAAGCTCATTTAAACATGCCCTGGTTTAATTAGATTTGGTTTAGCCACCTAAAAAAACCCCAGCAGAAGTTGTGGTGGGGCTTTGGCTGCTGCTCCCCACTGAGAGCCCACCTGTTTCTGCCGGCCCTGCTGCCCCGGTGCTCCCAAAATCCCTGGGCTGGCTCCGCGGGCTGGGGCAGGTTGGAGGGACAGGCTCTCAGGCTGCCTCGCTGTGATGTTTGGGGGGAAAAAAGGGGTTTTTTGAATGGAAAACTAAAAGCTTTGCCTAAGAGTTACTGTGCTAAGAAAACAGAGAAACAAATACTGCTAAACATCTCAATTTTCTTCAAACAGCGGGCTTTCAGGCAGCAAACAGACCTGTCATTTCTAGTAGTTTTTCATACTCTCCCCAAAATCCACTAAAAAACTGCACTGTTTTAAGACAAACCATACTCCCAGTATAATAATCTCATGCATATTTAAAAAAAACCCCAACATACACGAATATAGCACATATCAGCAACAACATTGCTATACTTTTGGCCATATATTTGGATGCAGGAAAATTCTCCTCCCTGGAGTAGTTTCCTTTTTGTGGAGCGCTTGGAGCCTGACCCAAATCCCAGGGAAGCAGCACTCGCAGCAAGCACCTTTGGAGCTTGGCTCCCGGGAGCCACTGGCGGGTCTATTGCTATATAAACAAGCCCAGGATCAGCTAAAGTTGCCATTCACTGGCAAACGCAAATAAAGAGACAATTCAGAATCAAAGGTGAGTCAAAGAAAAAATATGTCCAATAAGAGGAGGCAGCCCAGACAATCAGTCAGATGCCAAAACATGTGACAGACCCAGAGGCAACTCCAAAACAACCAAACCAACTGCCTGTGGAGTCTGCCAAGGAGCCAGATGCTCCTGCTTAAAAATATCTTCCGCTGCCTTGGCATCTGCATTTTCTGCCTGCCGTCAATAGAGGAGGGAGGGGAAAACGGGAGAGGGGTGCGGGAGTAGGGGTGGGGGACAGCAACTAATAATATTTTTGCCATTTTAATTCGAAGTACTTCTGATTATTCATTTGCAGTTTGTCATCGTGTCACCGGAAAGCAAAACAAAACCCCAGCCTGGCATAGGCTGGGAAGGGAGAAACAGGCAAAGCCCTCGATGCAGAAGGAAAAAAATGATGAGAAAGATCTAATAGTTCTACATTGCTGTGGGTGGTACATTCGTGTTAAGGTGATAAAAAGCTATCAGCTGCTGGAGTTGGCACTTTACCACCCCAAAAAGCACCCATGTGCCTGGACCCAGATCCTTGGCTGGCGGATGGAGCTGGGCATGGGATGCTCCAAGCTTGCACACACCCATAGTGTCCCCGAGGTGCCCCAAGCCGTGGGGACAAATGGGGAAGGAATTGGGCTGAATGGAAATATCGCTGCGATCAACCACAGTGGCACGTTTGGTTCAGAGAGGCTTAAAACTCACTTGTGTAATATTAACTTACTGAGTGAGGACGTGGGTTCTTTCTTACTGTAGTTGTTGATTAAAACCATTATTCAATAGGAAAAGGTTAAAGAAGAGCACAGTCAAAAAGAAGAGAATTTGTGCAGCTTCTGTTACCTTTTGTAATGCAAAAGGTATTATTATCAAATTTCATTTGTATTGAAGGTCTCTGTCTCTTTTATGAAATTTTTCATAGGTGACTATGTCCCTTCAGAAATTAAATTGCAAAACAGTTTTGTGTTTCTTGATTCTTGGAGTGGGAATCAGAAATCCCACGTGTGGTCTGCCCCTCTATCCCTGAACTGATCCAGCAGCCTTGGTTTCTGCACACACACAAAACCCCCACGCTTCTACATGTCGGATGCGTCCCTCACCACCCCATCCCAAGCAAAGCCAGCGCTGTTGGAGCTGCAGGTACCAAACACGACTCCAAACACAACTCTCTCTGTTGGAGAGTGATTTTTGCCTGAAAAGAGTGTTTGTTTTTGTGAGATAGAAATCAGAACCTGATCTTGCATCTGAGATGCCCAGGTTGGGTGAGCGGTTAGGAGGGTTTGGGACATTAAGTGCATGGGGGAGCGCCTCGATCGACACACTTCAAAGCAAGAAACCTGGTACTGAATGAAAGGAATATCAGAGCCCATTGCCGCCTTTTAGAAAGCAAACAGCACCGAAGGTCAGGTCGAGCAGGGCCGGGGTAAAATCACGACCCAACTCCAAACCCTTGTAAAGAACAGAAAGATCTTTTTGTGATGTTTGCCTTTTTTTTCCTCTTGGATGGGTGGCGAGGCCCGGCTTGGCGGTGTTTGTTTCAGGGCAAGGTTTCGTGACGGCAGAGAGGGCAAGCGCTGGGATCGCAGCTTCTCTCTCAGTCCCTCAAGCAATTTGGCACCTACGGGACTGCCACCACCTTTTCCACACTGAAGGGTTGAACTCCTCGACGAAAATCTGCGCTACACCTGGTAGACAGAATTTTGCGTGCAGAAGTCATTTGCGGCGAAATGCAATCGCAGTAAATAAATAAGTAACGGGAGCCAAAATGGCAGCGCGGTGAATCAGCAAGCTTATTGAAAATAAATTGAAAGAACTCACGGTGACGAACGTTTCATGTGAGTCTGGTTCTGAGATTGTAAGAATTTTGCATGTCTACATAAACTGACTGATAGCAAAGGAGTTTCTAGTCCCCCTCATGGCACACACAAATGTCTGTTAAAGACATAAATATTTAAAAACAACAGCTAGACTAAGAGGGTTAGCTTTCATTTCATCTAATTTGGCAAGCATTAGATACACCCACCAGCAATCATTTTATTTTGTGTAATTTAATAGCAGATCTATTGTAGCATCGCAGTTTCTGACACACTGAAGCAAATCAATGTGGCCTTTTTTAAGTTCAGAATTAATATAAGGCTGTATTTCAAATGGTACATGGAAATCAATAAAGATTAAAACCTTTCTGTGTTATTCACTTGTTTCCATCCTCTGCTGTAAAGTTTATTTGCCTTCCTGCATGTAATACAGAGACTTTGATCCTTGTTCAAATATCTTTGATTTTTTACTCTCCTTGTGTTTGATCTGGCTCTCAGGTGAGAAATATTGGCAAAACTTGTTAGAATTACACCTGCCAACGGTAGCATACAGGCTAGCAACATGAAATTATAGAAACTGTACTGTGCATGCCCTTTGGGTTCTTACATATCGGAGTAATACTCCCATAGAAATCAATCTGAGATTTTAATTTATTAAACCCTCTCTCTTTCTCCCCCCCTCCTTAAAGGGATAGATGGAGATAGAGTCGAAGGAGTGAGATAACATCAAATAAACCAGGTTTAGAATGGTCGCGGATGACCTTCACAATATGCGTTTTGCAATTTTGGGTGGATTAGAGGAAACTAATGATGGCTTTGAAATGAGCTTTTGGATAAAGCTTGGGAAACTCTAATCATTACAAATACACTACTTAAGAGAACAATTCTGGGTAGCACACTGCAGCTTTAAAGCATACATATCTTGTTTTATTTCCTCCTCTCAACGAGCTTATTTTGCTTTCACTTCTTCTGCTCTTCTTATAGGAGCCCAGTGGCTGTTTACATTTTCTGCCCTGCCTTTTAATTTAAGGGAGCCTATTGTTTTGGGGTTTTTTTTTTGCCATTGCATTGCCCTTACAGTGCCTTTTGCATTTAGTTTAGGACTCATAGAGTTAACAGGCTGGAAAGGAAAAAAAAAACAACCCACTTGCATTAAGCCTGAAGCCTGTCACCTTTTCTTGGCAATTACACTGCTAATGGCTGGGTCCCAAGCAAAGTGGCAAAGAATATCTCTTCTCACGTTCCCAACTCACAGTGCATTCCCAAATACCAGATGGTGTTTTTGGAATCCATTTCACTATGTTTGATATGACAATACTTTTGTATAATGTTAAATTATATATAACGATTTCAAATAGCCGATACCAGAACAAGGCAAGAAAAGGAATATCAGATGCAAGGAGGAAAGAGAGAAACTAAAGACTGGAGGTTCTCGTCTCCTCTTGTTGTATCTTGTGTCTCTCAGATTTTTGGGTAATTTGAACAAAAGAGGAAATAGAAGTGGTCCAACAGACCAGCTCTGGTGGTGGTACTGTACAGAAATGGTGTTGTTTCCTTCCCAGAACTTGGTGTACATCTTCGGATGCCTGCCAGCTCTCCAGGAGACAAGTGCAAGATCATAAATAGTGCAGAAAAAACAGGGGGGAAATGAAAAAAGGGGACAAAACATCCCAGTCATAAGTAAACAAGTCCCACCATTTTATTTACAGACTTTTCCTTGAAATCTTGGGAAAAACAATGCCCAGAACATTCAGGAGGGGTAAATTGGTGCATCTCCATTAACATCAGTGGAGCTCGGCCAGTTGACAGGAGCTAAGCATTTGGCCTAGAATATTTAAGTTGAAGTAGTTTGTACCTATGTAGTAAAGTTAGTCATCAATACATCTTACTGAGGGTGAACCCAGTCTCACTTGCCCCAAATTAGCTATTTCAGGTTTACGTTAATGCTGACAGACTTACAGGAGCTGGAAAATACGCACTGAAGCCAGGCCTGCAGATTTAGTTACAACACAATTCATCACGCCTGAACTGAAGTGGCTTGGCCATTCCTCAGGTGACAACCAGGACCTCAGCTTTCAGAGGGACACAGATTTTCCTCTTAATGGACACTACAAACAATTTCTTAAGAACAGGATGAAAATGCACTGCCGAGGGAGAAAAGTATTCAAGATAATCAGTGTGCTGTCAGTCTGCCAGTGATGCCACTTTCATTATCAGAATCCCATCGTTTAAACACTGGTTAGTTTCACGATTTCTAATCTGAAAATGTTTATTTTATTGTAGCCAGGAACGTTGTTTTCTTCCTTTGCTGTTGCAGCTCAAGGCACATTTTAACAACCAGCAAGCTTTCGGGATAAATGCTTACCAACAAAAAACACTTCCCAAGCTTAACTGCAACATGAATATTGAAACTATAAGGACACAACTTCACAAGTAATTTGTCTAGTTCAATCAGGTTTTTTTTCCTGCATATGCCACAAACCTGTGGAGTACATAATCCAAATGGAGGTTTCATTCATATAGCTATGCACGAGCAACTCACTGAGTCAGTACTTGCTTTTTAGACAATAAAAATACCAATTTTTCCCGCTTTATAACTTCTACTGCCAGCATACAGTAAAGATTATCAACCCCTAAAAGGATCATACAGATCCAGTGACTACTACGTAATTAACAATAACTTGTAGTAATGCAATTTAAGAGTCTTTTTAATGGGCATAGATGGCAGAATATATAGCCCATCTTTCTTTGTCATCCTAGAAAAGGGGCCCCATGCGGAGCTGCTGGTTGCTGAGTGATGCTTTGTAGTCTGCACCAGACAGTTGCACAGTACCAGCTGCATTGGCAGGTAGCCGAAGTGCAAAGAGATCGCTGCCAAGCTATGCTATACAAAGGAAGCGGTGCCAGAGAGAAAGGGACCTTTGCATGAAGTCACCTTTGACCCCAAAGCCAGCATGGATCCCATATTCATCAATTCCAGACAATTGCATCTTTCATTCCACCACAACCTATGATTAGAAAGGGTCCATTTGTGATAGTGATTGTTAGTTTACAGTTCCCAGAGATTGGATTATTTAATCTTCAGTTCTGCTGGCAGCAATATTTTCCCTAACCTTTTGTAATGGCACGCCAGTGATAATCTAACATATGTATACAGGGATATACACACACGCGCAGGCACCTCCCTTCCCCACCACCTTTCCCACCAAAACTGGGTGACAAGATGAAGATGCAAAGAAAAGGGAAAAGCCACAGCGCACAGAATTCACGTCGTTTGGCAACACCCTGCCAATGTAAATTTTCAGATTGCAGTCTGGAAAGTGCAGTGCACTCAGTGTGCGGCAGTACCTTTACTTCTGGCCACAGACCTGACAGTTCTTTCTGTTTGATAGGAAAGCTTTTACTTTAGAGGACTGGGATATGTCAGAGGTACTATTTTCAAACAACTAAAGATTACTATTTTTAAAAAAAAATTCTATAAATATTGACTGCTTCTAGTATATGCAAAAAGAAGAGGAACATTAAACAGATTTTAAATGGACTCATGAGAAAACCATCAATAACAAGTGAAAACACCGAGGGGAGCGGGGGGAGCCAGTGCACAGAATAAAAGCAGCAGGGAAGCGTCTAGGCCTGATTCCTGCTACTGTGCTTCTGCGTGTCCAGCTTTGATATTGTGAGTCCTATTGAAAGCTATGGCAGAGCTCACAAGGTGCATGTGTCTGTCAGCATTTGCAAGTTTGGGATCTTAGCAAATGGGTCTCCAATAGCAAAATGCCCCCTTATCTCCCCCAAACTTCACATAGCACTTCCTCGAGCAATAAAGCAGGTTGCTTGCACAATCAACAAGTAGGTGGAGAATGTAAGATGTATGAGAAAGTAACTCTTAGCAATGTCTTTCCATAGTGTTCAGGGGAAAAAGGGGTAAAATCCCCACCAGAATTCAATGAAGAACTAACATCTGCAATTGGAAGTGCAGAGAAAAGGAGGGAAAAAAAGTGTGAGCCCATAAAACTTTCATGAAAATCTGTTTTGATCTGGTTCTTTGGTTTTATCTCAGAGGTGTTGGCTGAAGGGAAAAAATCCCTCTACCTGAAGGCTGGCCGTATTGCGCTGCACCTGACTTCTGGCTCACATGCGAGACCGTCTGTTCTTTATTTTCACTCTGTATGAAGCTAATGGAATTTGCAGTTGATTAACCTCAAATCTGGAGTAATGATCCAGCCTGGGACTGCAGCTGGCAGTGCTGGGGCTATTTGTACTTCTTAACTGAGTAAGACAGCAACAAGTATAATGGCACGAAGGTAAAGATCCCAGGTAGATGGGTAAATGTCAGAGGGGCATTAAAGGAGTTGAGAACATGACCCGAGAGTGCAGACAGCGTCCCCCTCCCCACAGAGATGTGGGAGCACTAACTCTTAGAAAAATTATTCAAAATATAATACCATAAAAAGTACATGGCTACAGTTACTCAATTATGTTCTACAGAGCACACTCAAACTGTAAGATTTACCCTTTCCGCACTCCAAATCCATGCACTAGACAAAGGTCATCCAGTGAGGAACAGCCTCCCTAGAAAATTTAGGAGATGTAAGGTTCTAAAACTTCTCTACAACTTTTGTTCGTGTGATGGAAAGCAAAGTCTCCATTAGTCTGGCACCACAAAATAAAATTCAGAGTAGAATGACACTGTATTATTTGTATTTATTTATTTGGGCCAATCAATTATTCTGTCTGAACTATGAAAATGGCAGCTGAATCGCTGCAGAAAAACACCCCCAGAAAACAATTCAAGCATTTTTTTTTCTTAATAGATGTGTTTCTGTTTTTTCCTTCACCATTGTTGAAAGCTTCAATGAACAGAATTACACAAGTGTGCACCAAACCTCGGGACTAATTTAGTTTAGCAAGTGCTTCACACATCTTCGTTTACTGAACGATGTTACTTTCAAATCATGACAACATTCTTCCTTCCTTGCCTCATGACTAATACAGTGTTATTCAAGTTGCTCCTCTTCAGATACTTCAGATCTTTACAGATCTTTTCCCCAGCTTTGCTACCTGATTTCTAATTAAAATCAAACTGAGAAAGTTCAGTGTAAATCTGGTGTAAATCCCAGAAGCTCAGCCCAGTGATGGGCACTGCTGATAAAAGCATCGCGTGGATTTCCTTCCATGGCATTGTTTGGAAGAGAAACTTCTTCCATGAGTTGGATAAAATGAGCAGAGAACTGGGATGCGCTGTGCTTGGCCTTGAGCTCTTGTACTGATATTGGATAAACAATCTTAATGTGATGGAATAAAAACAATCTTTCAGTCTCAGGAAGATCATTCTTTCTATCCTACATAAGATTCGTCAAATTAATGACTGCCAGTGGACTTTCCTAACACTGCATTACTGTCTGTATTTTATTTATATATTGTGCACGTAAATATACATGTGCACATGCACACACACACTCTGTGTGTACTATATGTCAACAACTAATCAAAAATTGTTTGCCCACAAGCATATGTGAAAAATTCATCTAAATAATTGTACATTTAATTTTTAATGAAATCCCAGTAATTCACTCAATTTACCAAACTCCTCTTTAACATGAGAGCGGTGTGGCGCAGAGATCCCTCTGTCTTACAGAGTGTGAGCATACGCACCACTTCAGGCATCCCCAGTCAAGTTTTATTATAATATTATCTTGATTTTGAGATCACTGCTTTACTTGTGTGCAGGGTGAAGAAGCATATGCTATATGAGTAACCCATAGTGTTTGGCTTAAAGGCAAAATAAAAGTCAGCAATAAATAAACAGTAAAAAACAGACTGCTGGTAGATGGAAAGACTCCACAGCCTATTAGGTCTTTCCTGTGTTCAGCTACCCAACCCTACAAAAGCTTATATTCATAAGTAACTTTTTTATAAAATAATGTAATGCGATTATAGCATCTGTGTTCAGATAATGTTGAAAACCCATTAATTAACATCTAACACCCTTTTTTGAGGTGAGTGAGTTTTATTATTCTACTCCATAGGCGAGGAGGGTGAAACGTAAAGAAATGAGAGTGATAGATTTGGCAGACCTCTAAGAAACTGAGGGAAACACATTGCATAGCCGCTTGCAAGAGCACACATTTTAACAGGCACCTGCATTTTGCAGGTGCAAACACCTACAGCATACAAATAATCATTCTGTGCCATGCTCGTGCACACCCGTCCTGCAGTGTGCACCCAGAAAACTCCTTAGAACAAAGAAACATGCAAGCATGAACACATACGTGAAAGTGCAGGTGTTTGATTATTTCAATCCAAAGCACACGAACAGATGTTTGCATCAAACTGAAACTGTCACCATCCTCAAAACTCTGCAGCTCTGTCATTCCACCCTTATCAGGCTGTTTATTTCTCATATTCCAGAAGGCCTTGTCTCACACTGTTTTTCAGGGTACAACTTCCCCTCATTTTGTCTCCAGCCCCTTATCATGTTGAAAGGGTAAATAAAAATCCCCAGCCCATCAATCTTTCTGTTCTTAGGCTGCCAATCATTCACTTTTTGACTAGATAAACATCTTTTAGTTCAATTTTTGCGCTCCTCCCCGGTATTCTTTGTATATCACTACTGCAAACATCTCCTTTTTTTGAGCAGGATCAGTTTCACGATCATAGAGCAGATCTGAAAACAGATGTATTAGAACAGGCCAGAGAAGAGTGGACTGCACCATTTAAAGATGGGAACAACTGGTTCTGCAAGGGCATGTGGCTCCCAAGGTCAACGCGCTGTGAAACCACAGACTTTATCAAGGTGCAAGTGGGAGACACCAGGATGCAAAGCTATGGGACACGATGCACACCAGAGCATTAGACTTTGCCAAATCCCGTGCCACAGGAACACTTTGTCAGCCTGGTCTTTGCTCTTTTTTCTTCTGTTCCTTTTCTCAGTTTTCACCAGAGTTTACAGCAAAGTCCCTTAAAATATTCCCTGAAATTTTGGAATTGAGCAGATGCAATCAAGAATGGTTGCACCGCTGATCACAGGGGACATCTCGTGGAGCTGGCACAGAGCCTTGCTCTGTTCAACCACTGCTGCTGTCCTATGGCTCTTTGGCTTCCTGCTATGGAGTTTGGGCAACCGAGCTACTCATCTGCAATTCAAACCATGCCTCTGCATCTGATGAGAGGAAAATAAACCCACCAAGTTATTTGTCTGTTGCAGTGGTCCACTTACTGGAGGACCAGAGCGGTTTGTAGCCCATATGTTACTGAGTGGGATTTTAACTAATGAAAAAGAAACAGCTTCAGAGAGAGATTTGGAGGAGAAGGAGAAAAATATCTTGTGGTTCACTGCCTCTACCCCGGTGTGATCTCCTGGCCAATGCTCTTCATAATGCCATAAATCATATTCTCATATCAAAGCCTATCCTCCTTCCCATCTTCTTTACAGTGCCTTTACCTGTGCTTTGCTCAGTCCCTTTCTTTCTGTTCTTTAGACTTTCCCTTCCTGACACAAACTTATATTAGAAATCAGCAAATGCCATTGCTTGCTAGGAGCCAGGCCTTCACCAAGGACTTCCCACCGTTTAGGCCTATGTCCTCTTCCTCCATGCCCACATACTTTTGTGGAAGGTATTTCCCTCATTTTGCCGTAACTCTTACAAAACTTCATTAAGAATGAAAAGAATGGGCGTACATCAAGATATAATAAATTTCAACAACTCTACATGGATACATCGTGAAAAAGTTCTGTCCTCTAAAATCAGGCAAGAAGCTTTAGCTGTAAGAAAGTTACTATCTTATTTTAAATTAAGAATTACTTATCAATTTTTGAACATGAGGGAATTCCTTGGGTGTCTTATGCTACAGTTTCCTTCATTGCGCAGGGCAGCCAGCCAGCTGATTTTTTAAGCCACGTTTCCTTAGGAAATCAAGATAAAAGGGGAGGAAGCAACAACTCCTAATGCAATGCTTATATGCATTGCAATTTGTCTAAACTGTAAGTCCTTATTAGCAGCAGACCACGAGTAAATTTGAGTTTTACTTGTGTTTGCTCTTAATCCTTGAAAACGTGTTCTGTTCCACTCTTGTGAGAACCTTGGTGATTCACTTTGCAGTCACTCCTCTAAATAGCCCATCTTTAACCTGCTCTTCTTGACCTGTTCTTTCAAATAGCATAAAAAAAATAAAATTTATAGTAAAAAAAAATACTGGCAAACAGAAGTGCACATGTATATTGTTTCTATTTGTTCCTGAGAGCAAACATAAATGCTGACTGAATGACCAAAGAGGGCAGTTTTTCTCCTTTCTTACGGAACAGAAAAGGTTAATTTGGGTCACTTTGGAATACTCTTTATATTTTCTTGATGTAAACCAATAAGCCATGCTCTAGTAAAGAAAACAGAAATGGAAAGCAGAGTGAAGATGACTACTTATGAATAAACGTATTTCCATGCAGAATCAGGTTCATTTTCTTCAGTTTAATTGAATTCAGAATTTAAAAAAAAAAAATATGGAAAAACCCCCTCTAATTTACTCACAAACTCTGTTATAGAATTACTCTGTTAGTGACCATATATACCCTGTACCTCTTGAGTTAGTCACCTTTAAAGCAGAAAAACCAAATTTGCAAGCACCATTTGTGCTCTTAAATTCCACACTGCTCCTATTAACAACCTCAATCCGTGTGTGCGATTCCAATTGGGATGTGAAATTAATATGGCTGTTTGTGTACACGAAGGGCAACCTGCACTCCTTGGAAAGCAAGGGCATCGCAATTATTGGTAGTAAAAGTCTACAAGCTTATAGTGCCATCTGTACTATCCAACACTTCCACCCATATCTAGTTGTATTGCTAACTTTGCTTTTCACAGCCTCTGAAAAAACAACACAAAAACCCAAACCACCAAAGAACAACAGACATGCTTATACAGGCAAAATATTTTGAATCTCACTGCATTAGCCAACACATCTATTTCATCTATTTCATTTGTTTTAATGGTTTTTATCTTATTGAGATCTGCTTTGCAATAATCTGCTCTATGGAAAATAGATCCAGAGATCACCACAGTGAATATAAGTTCTAAAACCTTTGGGCAAAAGAGCTACTGCAGGCTCGTACAGTGCCTGCTCCGAAGGTATCTCCATCTCCTGCTGCTCTGAGATCAGTCAGATTTTTTAGGAGCGTGGCAGGGCTTCTGCTTTTTTGTGGGTGATAAAGTATCAGTGTATCTCATGTGTGTATGTACAGGTACAAAGAGCTCCAGCATTTGCAATGAGTTCTGTAATTATTACCTGCAGCGATAACAACTTATTTTGTGAAAGAGAAGTTCCCAGTGACATTAATGGAAATAACATAGATTCTACCAATCCAACACATACTATTATGAAGTAGCGTATTTGTTTTCAAATATCAACAAAGAAACAACTTGATTCAGCCTAAAAATAATCTTTAAATATTAATCAGTGCCGGTGACCACATCTGAGGGAGACGAGTGAAGCATGCTTCTAGCAGCACAGCGAGATTCTTTTCACGCTGGGCTTAAAACACAGGGATCCTTTCAATAAACCAAAAAACCCCACCTTTTTCCTTTCATATGAAGGTAGGAAAAGCAAATATTTACTGCTTTACTTATAACAAGTTTCTGATGGTTTTTGTTCTTGTTGAAACTACTGGTATTTGGCCAGCAAAAAGTTTCAGGATTTTATTTTATTTTCACCTCCGTTTTCGATTACTCCCATTATTAGTAGGGGCTCACCTAATGCAGCAGGATCAGACAGCAAGAAAGCACCACAAGCATCCCGATCAATTTAAAGATCCAGTATTGGTGTTTAGAGTCTGTGGTTAGTCCTGCAGCCTTTTTGATTCAGATCAAGGCATCAGATCTTCCAATGTCTATCTTTTTTTATTTTCTTTTATGTTCTGGTACCCAATACAGGTTTGATACCGTCAGATCTCAATCTAGTGTGTAAAAGAAAATGATGGCGAGCGGTAGCACAAAGACACCTTAGGTATAGCACAGTCTGAGGTTAGAAGTCCTCCTATTCATCCTTCACCAGAGAGGCCCTCCAGATCACGCTAGCACTTGCTTTTCCCAACTATTACAACGATTTCCTAACCAGGAGCCATGAAATAAAACATGGGCAGGGCATCAGAAGCATGAATGAGCTGGCCCTTAAGGGTGTGAAGCTGTGCTCCTCTTGGTTCTCCTCTGGTGAGACAGCTGTCTACACAACTTCCTTCTCCACCGGTGAATACTGGGTGAGAACGTCAGCCCTTTGGCTCCTGCCTCATTGGGTAGCACTGGGAGTCCAGACAAAGTCTGCTGGGTAAGCTGGCTTTTCTCTCTAGCCCTTCCTCAGGGTGTCCTATGGCTACGCCACCGTGTTACAACAAACATGGCAGTTCCGAGGGGAAGAGGGTCGAACAAGGGTTAACGTGGCGCGTTCTCCTCTTACTGAAGTGATGTCATTTCCCTCCCCCTCCCCAAAAGTATCTGTAGCTTGGTTGTTTACATACTATAATATATATCTTCTCTATTAACTTTAGACTTGCATGGTTTAAAATTGAATGAACTCTCATATCTGAAGACATTTATACAAATTTAACTTAAACCTACAGTGCTTCAATGTTATTAAAAAGCGTTGGGTTTTTAGCCACAAACTACGCATTTTCCCTGTTTTCTCTATTTTCTCAAGAAAAATAAAGACTAAGAAAACAGAAGTACTGATACACTGCAGAAATTGTCCCAATGAGTTTATAATCCAGTGTAAGTTACACAGTACTGATAAGCAGAGGAAGTTCAACCAGACAGTTTAATCCTCCAATTTCCTGTCTTCTAATCAGCCACTGACTCCTCTGGCTCTAAATTAGAAACATTCATGGCAATATTCAGGACAGGTGAAGGAAAAAGAGTAGAAAACAACCGGGACAAATCCTCGTGGGCAAAAGGAGGCCACGTATAGAAAATGAAGATACTATAATGTGTGTAAAATGACGCACTGAATACATGTGTTTAAGTTATATAGGGAATTTAGCAACTTTGACAGAGAAGGAATAATTTTATTAAAGACATTTATACAGTAGCTGAGCAGTCTATGAACATATGAGAGTTACTGTATAAAACAAAGAAAATCCATGCTGCAGTGTTACAGTCTGTTCACACTTTGTTATTTTTATAGAGGCAAGAGCAGGATAATTATTAATCCATGTTTGCTTTTTGATATACAGTAAATTATAAGTAGGAAGCACATATCAGCAAAGTCAGATACAGTTCAACAGCATGTGGGGATTACCATGATAAACTTAGATGAGAGTATATATATGCATGTATATATAGATATGCTCAGTGATTTAAACAATAAATAGTACTTTTGAGTGTTTCATGCTTTTTTTGCTTCAGTAGTAACAATTAACTTTCCACATGGTGAAATAAAATATTTGTCAGGCACACCATTGTTTTTAAATCTCATTTGCAATGAGGTTTATAGCAATGATTCTATTAATTCTATTAATTCTATTACTTCTTAATTGATGGAAGAGCTAGTAACAGTTTTAATTTTCTTTTTTAACCGCATGAATTACCTGAGCAATTTCAGCTATTCCTCTGAAAAAGTGGAGCACAGAGGTGTGGGAAAAAAGTCTTTACTAAGAGCTTCAGTGAAAAAATGCTGTTGAGTTAAAAACCTTTAAAGTAACAAAATGACCATTTCAAGTCCAGTCCTACTGTCTCTAATGAATTCTCTTTTAACTTATGGCATCTAAAGGAAATTAAGGCATACACGCTGAACTATAGTTTGATAGCTGGATAATAAAACTAGAACATTATTATTTTGGAAAGTGTCTGGAAGTCCTGCTCTAACTGTCGTGTTCAATAACCGCAGTTTGTGTGCTAACTCATACATGGAGTCATTTGAAATGGCTCCTTATTTATTAATGAGGTTTTTTTCTTCAGATATTTCACAAAGGACAAGAATTTGGGGTTTGAAACTGTTTGGACTGAAAGAACTCAAACTATGGGTCAAAGCTGGCTCGCGGTCCCTCAGGTGAGTAAACCTGGAGTTGCTGCACTCCTCTCAATGCAGTGACTCTGGGCTAATGGAGGTGTAAATCTGGAGCAGGATTTGGCCCAGGGTCTTTAGTTTTGTATTGCCATGGAGAATTTCTCTCCAGTACGTACCTTTGCTGCACATGGATTTCAATAACCCTGTGCAGAGGAATTTTGCAGACAATCCCTTATTAAACCTATATGAGAGTCACATCATACTGGCTTGCTAGAGCAAATAAATTAAAAAAATAATCAGCTTGAAATAAATGTTTATAAAAGTAGCACAGCTGCACATATTTGTTACAAATGCAAGACAGAGTACTGAAACTTTTCTATGACTAACCCTTTAGTGTCTCAATGACAGCATCACGTTTAAATAAGTGCCAGGGATTACAAAATAGTGATAGTTTTTCCAACACGCTAATTCATCTCTTATCTTCAGGCTGCCCTACCGGTTAAAGTATTTCCTATTATATATATATATTAAAAAATATAATTCCTCCTTATGCGAATTTACAGCATTTTGGAGGAAGTTTTCTGCTCAAGTGTCGCATGACAATATAGGCAAAAGAATAACTTGATTAAAGCATAGGAAAAAATAGGTTAGGTGTCAAATGATTGCCTTAAAACTGTGGTGACAAATGCAATTACTGCTAAACTGTACAAATCCCGTGGGTTCTATTGAAATAGTTTGAAACATTTTATGACTGTCTACAAGAAAGAAAAATAATGTTTTTCTTTTACTTTGACCTCTTGGTATTTTGGCAACTAAGCTAAAATATATTAGCCATTCCATCAGATGGCTGGAGAGAAAAACTAGCTGTGATGAGGAAAAACGAATTAAAGAAGCATTAATAAAGATTATCTATGAAAGAAAATAAGGTCAAAATTAGAACTCTGCATTTTAAAGCCACCTTTCAAAAATGCAAGCTGCTTTGCCCAATGCTAAAATCCATTCATTTTCCTAATCATGCAATCACCCAATCTCCATTATCTCCCGGTTGCTGGCTATAAACATGCTATAGAGTGGAGTGAAAGAGGGAGAGTGTGAGGTTGAGAGACAGAGAGAGAGAAAGGAAGAAAGAAAGAGAGAGATTACTACACCCAGCCTTTTCTAAAGCCATTTCTTTCATTATAACAGGTCTTTTCATCAAAATGACACAGAACCTTTAAATTTGGGCGTAATACTCCAGTACAGTACACAGCTATAGCTTAAAACGGATTTCGAACCTGCTCCAGAAAGAAAACAAACTCCCTCGTTTGACACACAAATTGTTTACGATTCATTAAAAAGCAAAATTGCATATCAGAGCGCTGGCAGCTGAGTCCATATGGGTGCAAGGGGCATTCACTCATCTCTTTGTATGCTGGCAGTTCCAAACCGAAGTTTAGCACTGCGCAGCTGAGATTGTGTGCAGCCAGACGATGCATGAGGTAATTTTCAAAGCTTTATTTGTCTTTAAAACATTAAAATCTGCTCTCTAGCTTACTTTTGGGTAAAAGAACGTGGCGAATGCAATGAGCTTTGGGGGTTAAAAAAATATATAAGAGATATCTACTTTTTGGTGTGTGTTTTAGATTCACAGACTGTATGAATAACTGCTTATTATTCCATCAATAATTGAAACTTTGTACGAAAATTATTTGCAATTAATGCATCTATTGTAAAGATCTTGAATTATTCATTGCAGTTAAAAATAACCTCTCTTTCATCTAGCACAACTTCTACCAAAAAGGCTATTTTAGTGACTTTTTTTTTTGTTCTCTTAGAAAATAAATGGTGTGATGTTCAAGTTTAAGGAGAACTTTCTGCAATGTTTAATCTAAACAACAGCATGTGTGGTTATAAAAAACTGTTTATTTTTAGGCAAGTGCATTACTAAATGTTTCCAGCATTTTTACATATTATATTCACAGTACTAAAACATCTGTGAAAGAAATGTGACTGAAATGAAACTTCTTCGGACACTCTCTCTAGGATGATAATAACTGCCTAATAACATTGGAGGCTACTTATTAAATAATAAACATTGACATACCTCATCATAAAAGCAGCCGATAGACAATAAAAGAGGAGCGATAATAAAATATACAAATGGCTTGGAATAAGGCAAAAATCACAGCATGATATAAATCATGTGGTTAAAACAGGAACTCGAAAAAACTTTGCTTTGAAAATGATAACTTAAGAATCAATAGACTTATTTACAGGGATTTTAACAAGCTAAGAAAAAAAAAGTCACATGAATAGTCAACAGTTTATGTGCATGCAAATACCCCTTCCCCCTCCAACGTCCCCTGGCAGAAAGTCTAATTGGAAAATCAGTACTATAAGTAAAGTGGTTTAGCCTTCCCTCTTCCCAGGAACCGAAAGCTGCACGTTACATTTCGCTGGCAACCGCTGGCAAACCTCTAATAGCCGGGTAAAAAAAATTAAGAGTTTAGAAAAAAACAAGACGGAAAAACCCGAGCCCAAACACCTTTAAATACGAGCCACATGATAGACACAATGGCTACCACCAAGCTGCAGAATAAAAACCTTGCGGATCTCACTTTTAAAAGTCTTTCAAGTCCTCAGAGGTCTTAAACTTTCCAAATGATACCAAAATTGGTCCGGGGCAGCGAGGGGGAGGGAAAAGCCCCCCAACTTGTTTCAGCGTATCATACAATGAAAGTGATCATGCCTTGTTTTGTAATTCCACTCGCCAGTCCTTTTTTAACTGATATCTATGTGAAACGAGCTGAGGTTCACGGTCCAGTTAGGAGCGGATAATACATTCATTGTCCTGGCAGCAAACTTTTCCTCTCCCTGGAAGAATTCACGCTTGCCACAAGAATAATAATTACAGAAAACTAAAAATGCGCTGCTAACGAATTAATCCCCTAACGGACAACACGCTAACGAGGGCAGTAATGATTTGAGGACTCTCTTCCTCACAACAGGACTTGCATCTTCTGCCACAATGGGCTATTGTGCATCCTCCTAACTCACTATACCTCTTATAGATTCAAGATGTCAAAGGTTGTCTGGCCCGGCTGACCATGACATGCTAGTTAACTCGTTCTACGGAGCACGTTTGGGACTTTATTGCAACTTTAATTGCGCCCAAAAGCGGCTAGAGCCAGGCTCTGTGGGATCCATAACACATGGCTTCAGGTCAGCGCAGCCCAGGAACCTGTTCTAACGTAAACAGGCGGAGGGAAAAAGTTAGATCGGGGTCTGCACTGAAAGGCAGCACCTCGCAAAACACACTCCTCGCACACGTGATGATTTTACACCATGACACTACCGCACCGCTCTCCAGGCTTCTACAGTAAGCGACTCGCTTTGTAATGGACTGAACTTTCCACCTCCCCTCCTTACAAAATATTGCACGGTGAAAAATGCACATGCACGCGAACGCTGGAAAGCAGCAGATAAAGTAAAACAAACTGAGCGTTAGGCAGCCGACTGAGACAAGTTACTCTGCACAAGGCTTTTTCAAACTACTTCTTTGCATACTCTTTTTTTTTTTCCCTTAAGGAGAATTGGAAAAGCTTCCCTCTGGAAACTATAGTGCACATTAACGGTCTCCTGTTACACAGGGGAAAGCACACAAGTGGGACAAGTGTGAGGCTGCTCTACTGAAGAGTGTGAAAAAAATCAAATGTTAATTTGATAAATGTGAGGTCTGGGACATTTTGTCAGAGAGGGAGGGAAAGTAGAAAAGGGAGAAAAAAAAAAGCAGCCCTGCTGCCAACTCACCATCCACCAAGTTCTGGCCGAGATGTCGTAGCAGAGCTGCCATTTGATGGAGCCGTCGGAGGTTTTCCCTGCCATTATGCTGTCAGCAAGCTTCATCTGATGCTAACTCACGGGAGATAAGACACCTAATTGAGAAAACATTTGCACTGGCATGTTGGGCAACATGTAGCCCGGTCCATACCATATGGAATCATGGGTAAAAAAAAAAAAAATCTCCTTGACAATGAACCAATCTCTCACAGACCCAGTGGCAAGGTGAAGTGGAGATGAAAAGTCATCTGCTCCTAGCACTGTCTTCTCCTCTCTCGCTCCCTCTCTCTCCCCCTCTCCCTCTCTCTCACTCACTTTTTTCTTTTTTTTTTTTTTTAAATAAGAACCCACTGCTCAACATCAAAGAGAGGCAGTCAAAATTAGGGCTTCATCACTCAGATGATTTTGGTCTGCAAGGTTTTTCTTTCCTTTCCTCCTTTTTCTTTTTTAAGAAGAATAAAGAGATTTAATAGGACAAAGGCAGGTAGTGGACTGCGGAGGGAGATCGCCACAGGCTATTAGCCTAAAATTTCTGCTTGACAGATGGAACTGCTTAGAGACTATCATGCAATGTTTTGGGTGGTGGTTTTTTTTTTTTTCTAAAAAGACTTTCAGTCTGATTCAGTATCTGTTTATCGCAGCTACTTTTCTCATGTACGTGACTGGGGGGGAAAGAAAAAAAAAAAGGCTGAGCAAAAAAAAAGAAAAAGATTGCGTCTTTCCTTTTTCTTTCTTTCATAATTGTGCATATAATCATTTAAGCAGTGAAAGGCAAAACAAAAATATAAACTGCTGAAGTTTATTTCTCAGTGCAGTGACAGCAGCTTTCTGAAGGTATCAAATGCTCTTTCATTTTTTATTTTTTTTAGATGTTAAAGTTCTGGCTCTTTGGCTCTTGATTTTTAGATACCAGATCTTATTGTTCAAATGAATGACTATTCATATGAAGGCTCAAATGGCTGAAGTGCTCCAAAAGAACTGAACAATTCTCTTTTTATCTTATTATCTTTTAAAATATATTTTTGCTGCCATATTTTTTTAAAACTGCTTTTTAATGCTACACTCTCTAACACCATCAGGTGAGAGCCACCAAAGACACGCAGAGGTTTGTTCCTCCCTCCTGCAAAACTTCTCTGCAACATTCAAAATTTACAGGAGGGATTGACAGATAACCTGGAAAAAAGACAACTCCAAAACAAACAGGTGTGAAAACTTCAAAACCAAAAGTCCTTTCCTGGAAAGCAAAGTAAAAGTTAACCACATTTTCCCATCTCTGTTTCCCACTTCTGACACACTGGAAAAACAGAAGTATTACTTTTGTGACAGCTGACTATTAACTGGGCAGCGACTGCTTTCCATTTAAACCACCCCGCTGTATCACACGGAGTGACGGTTGCTCGGCTATGACCACCACCACTCAGTAAGAGGGCACTTCAGCCTATACAGTAGTGCCTTTCCTCAAGTGCTTGAAAAAATGAACTTCTGAACTGGCAAACAGTCTCTGGCCAGGAAGATTTCTTCCTTCTGTGGAGCTCTGGCTGATATAACTTGCTCACGAAAAGCTACGCTCTGCAAATCTTGTCACGATTTGGACACGAGGAAAATGCATTAAAAATATTCGGTCTATTTTAAACAATATCCATTTCTGTTTGTATCAAAAAAGGGGAGTTCGTGGGTGCACAATTCTTCGTTTGACTATTTTATGTACTAACTATTGTTTAGCTATTTGACTACAGCAAAATTACAGTTCCGGGCTTCATGGATTACAAAACTGTCATTCAGTACAGCACAGAGCTAACTTTCATTGAGCTTCAATAATACCTTCAGATGCCTGTGATGTGCGAGATGATAAGCAAATTATTTCGGGTAAACACAAACTGCCAATGTAACACGCAGGGTTTAGTCTTTCTTTTTGCCTCAGCCTTAACAATCTGTTGGGACTGCACAAAAAATACGTTAGTGCGCAACCTATGCAACTACTTATTTTGCTTTTTTGCTCCAGATAGCAGGTACAATCCCAGTGCCGCTTACAGGAAAGGGCCTGACTAGCACGGCAAGTGTTAAGTTTTAGTCTGAGTCTAGGAAAAAAATAAAAAAAAAATGGACACCGTGCCAGGAACTGTCCTTGCATTGGCTGGCCAAAGCATTTATCGTCTTCTGTCACCGCAGGTTGGTTAACGCTACCTGTCCTTTCTGTGCCTTGCTGCTTATTGAAAAAAACAAACCAAACCACCTCCCTCCAAATAATCACGCAAAATATAAAGTAAAACACTTAAGTAACAATCAGCCTTTGAATGGGTGTCAGATTCAATTTTATGCTGCTCTCTCTGCTCCTACCTCTCAAACCAAGCATCTTACCCACCCTGCTTATTATTTATTTAGTATTTCATACCCAGTTGTGCTGCACGTCATTCCAGTCAAGTTCTGATAAATCCCTGTTCGGTCTGTATGGTTTTCCATCACCTGGTGCAGTTAAAGGTCTACTGACAAACTTTCTCCTGCTTACTGTATTAACCACTGCTTCAGGAGCACTTAGGTCCTATAGCACTTTATGACTTTACTTCTAAATATTAATTATAAACACAGCAAATAAATATTTTTTTAGAAGAGCATACGCTTTTCAGCTTATGAATGACAGAAGCATGAAACCATTTCCTTCCTGACAGTATAGTAGTTATGTGCAAAGAAATGAGGAGTGCTGTTGGTTAACAGCGTTTTGAATTCAGAACAATTAGGTGCAGTTAACTTTGCCATTGTTCTTTCTGATGCTGGGGATGGCGGGTTCTTACCCGTAGAGCAATTACTCCTTTCATAAGCGGCTGTTGTTAATAGCATTAAAACAAGATTAAATACAACATGTTAAATATTGCAATTATTGTGGAAAATAAAATTATTTGGTGAGCATAATGGGGAGCAAATCAAGCATTTAACATGATCCAGGAAATGCTACTCCAAACAATTGCATTTGTTTTATGCAATTTTTCCCCTTTGATTGCTGACAGATGCCGTTTTGGAAACAAACATCTAAGTAGTTTTCCTTCAATCAGGAAAAAAACCACACACCAGAAAATGGCTACATGTTTTGAATTTAACTCTTGTCAATCAGCATTCTGCACAACACTCCCTGTGAATAGTACTGGGACAAAATGATGCCTTCCAAACACTAATAAGCCACAAAGATGTTTGCTTCTAAATCAGACTGTTCCGAAGAAAGAAAAAGCCTTCATGGGGCATAGACATTCGTGCAGACACAGCTGCGAAATAAAAACGCATGCAACAGATATTTCAAGTTGGAAATAAGTTAGGTGCATGCGTTTGTGGGCTACGGCAGAAGAGATTTGTTTTCCGACAGCTTTAGGCCTCGAGCAATAAATTCAAGTACTTGCCAGTTGCTTTCTGGCTTCCTACAGGAGAAGTGGCCAACTACCCACAAATAATTTGCTTAATTGTTGAGCGGAGTTACCTGCCGCTGCACAAACCGCACGAGCGCGCCCCTTTCCATCTCCCCTTGGCGGCATATTCAGATGAGGTCATCGTCGCTATCAAATGGTATGAAACCAGGAAGGAATGCTAAAAAAAGGCTAATAAAGTATATTAATTCAGATGGCTATATCAAGCTGGCATTTTACAGTCTACTGGAAACCGAATGCATGAGAGCATTAGAAATGTTGGCATAGCGGCTGGTTTCTCCAAATGTTGGCTTCTACTATTCATGTTGGTAAAAGAAGCGCAGCAGAACTGCATGTAGCTCCCAGTGCTAGACACATCTTTAGGATCTTAGGACTCTACACTAGATTATCTATTAATTGCATGATATCTACTGCTCATTAACTCTTTTGTAAGTCCTTTTGCTTCTCCCCAATTCTTCAGTTGCTATTGCTCAGAACCTTTTCAGCTGATTGCAATAGTGTGATTTTAGATCTGTTCCTAATTTGAGAGGCATTTTCATTGGGAAGCCTGAACTTAGATTAGTTACAAAGAGAATTTCCTTATCTCGATCAGTGACAATTAGTTCAAGTGCCACGTGAGAGCCGACAGTCGATTTTTGGACAGCCTCTGAACTTATGCAAAGTTTCTGACAACGAGGGTGTGTTCTAGCTTTTGGAAATCCTATAATCCCGGCTTCAATCAAAAGGATCTGCTGTTGCTGAAGGCGTAAACAAGGAGGAAAGCAGCATGTGACCACTGCTTCTGCACCTTCAAGATTCCCGAGCCAAAACGTGTGCAACCGTAAAGCTTCTACTGAATACTCAGGACTACATTTGAGTGATCTTGAAGGAAAAATGTCCTTTCCCCTCCGCAGGAAAGTTGCCTTTGGACTCTGCGTTTCCCTCCGTAGCTCTGTTGTGTGTATTTCTCCCCGCTCTCCTCACACTCCTCTGATTCTCTTCTTGCCATCTGTATTCCCCTTTTGCCTCATCTGAAACAAGCATCAAGATCTTGTTTCTGACAGAACGGTCTGTCAATATGGAAACACACTGACATCACAGACAGTGCTGTGACTTCATGTCTGAAAGAAGCAGGAGGAACAGATGAAAGGAGTGAAGGGGAAGGAATGACACATACAAACAATTTTTA
Organism: Mesitornis unicolor; assembly: GCF_000695765.1. NCBI lineage: Eukaryota > Metazoa > Chordata > Aves > Mesitornithiformes > Mesitornithidae > Mesitornis > Mesitornis unicolor. The sequence goes on from NW_010191468.1 coordinate 93,669, forward strand.
AAGATCAGTAAAAATCCTTCTCTATCAATCCAAAATGTAAAGGAACATGAACCAGATTTATTTTTAAGTCTAAATATAACCAACTATTTCCTAATCTGTGGCCATAACTCGACACAACGTTTCAACATGCTCTTGATCTGGGAGAGGCACCCATCCCCCAGGAGCCCACACTTTGCTGGCTCCAGGCCCGTGTGACAGCCAACACGACCTCCTGAGAAGGACTAAACCAAGACTAATCTGGGAAAAAAGCTAATATCGAGCTCATACCTGGGAGGAGCTTTCAGAGGAAAAGAAGGACTCCTGCCCTGGACCAATTTAAAACATCTAAGCAAATGCAAAGTCACAGAATTGAAAATAAAAGCATTCATCAAAGCCACAAACTCAGTTTTGATGCAGCTGGATCAAAGGTGGCGTTACCCCACTGAGGTGAGGATACATGATACATATTCTTATTGAGTACACAAGGGTGGAATATCACCTCGCTGTTATTTTTTTTTTGTCCTAGAATGAAATATTAACAAAAGTCTTTAACCATTATTTGTATTACTAACTTTTTTGAATATAAGATTTTGAGAGGAGTTAGAAGCCCTGCATTGCCTTTACTATTCAAAATATTTATTTTAGCTCTAACATTAGAGGGCATCCAGCAGATATTGCTTTCCTACCATCGCCGGAGCCAGTGCAAAACTCTAATAAGGAGATTCATAAGTAGTAGGAGAGGAGCTCAAGAAAACGAAAAGGTTAATATATTCTAACTAGATGTTGGGTATAGAATGTCAGATCTGTCAAATTTCATTACAGTTTGCTGCTCAATGAAAAAGATTTGATTTCTTTTGCCACTGTCCTACTATGTTCAAGTCACACAGTGCCAGCAGCAACCAGCCAACGACCACAGGCTGGCACTGAGCGGGCCCGAGTGGGAAGCCAGCCGCAAGGACCATCTGTTTCCGATTTCTAGCGAAGCCAAGATGTGCAGTGAAGTGCATTCCATTCACCCAGCCAGCCTTCTCCCCGCTCAAGTTATTAGTGTTACAAGTGAAATTATCTTTTCCAAACAGCGGGGGAGCTATAATCCTTGCAGAACAAGACTTTTTAAAATGAAAAAAAGAGGAGGGGAAAAAAAAAAAGACAGAAAAAAGGTCCCCCAACCCCCCCCCCCCCATCATTCAACCATCTTTTGTTAAAGTTGTCAATGACACTGTTTGTAAATTTAATTGCCACGTTCACGGGTTTTATGATTTTAAAGGATGTTTTATTAAGAACTATATCCTCTAAGGGAAGAACGTGCATGCTGGTTCATGGGATCTAATGGAGTAAACCATTCAAATATATTTAGAGTGTTATTTATGAATAAAGTTAAAAATGACAAGATGAATGCTCATTTAAGTCTCTCTAGCATTATGTGCCTTGTAAAACATCATAGGTTTTAAAGTATAATTTAAAGTGAGAATGCATAAACAGCGCTAATTACATGCTACTTACATTGTTTCAATATGTAATGCATATGTTTAACCTCTCAGAGAAAGGATTGGTCTTGGCACAGCGATGGTGGGGATTTAAGGGTATGCTAAACTGATAACTGTAGAATGAGCTCTGACACAGGATATTGGTCTCCTACTGTTACCTAAATGCCAGGTGAAACCAAAGGATTTATAGAAGGGCGGGCGGAAAGGGGGGAGAGTAAAAAAAAGGCAACACAATGAGGTGAAACTGAGAAGTTTCTTTTCAAAAGGGGAAACATTTATCCTTTGACACCATTCCATTCCAGTGACTTTATTTCTAATATACCGTGAGATTAATGATGTGGCTACTGTCACTGTGTCTGATAAACACTGGCAGAGCTGTGGAACAGTTGCTCCCTCTACTATTATTGGACATATTTGTAAATTGGCATATATAAGACGAACTTGCTCCACGTGCCAACCAATTGGAAGAAATCTTATTCAGGAGATCAGAATTTTTGTTTTGCTATTGAATTCTGTATGAGACACAGTTGGTTTAAGATTGGCTGATTTAAAAACTTGTTTAAAGTAACAATGTTTGACAGTTTTCATGTCATTTAATAATATCGATATGACTCTTATGCAAATCAATTTCAGATAATTAAGAAAGTAAATTATCATGAAACAGATTCCTGGCATACCAGAGATGAGTCAATATTTAAACCTTTGCTTAGGGAGGGCACAACTGCTGAATGTAGCCATAATCATTCACCATCCTATCCCCAAACAATTTATTCTTTCAGAAGTAAAGCTATCATAAAAGAAAATACAGAATAGCTTGTTCCATTATTTTTTTAGTCTTTTAAAATCTATTTTTACAGGTCTGAAACAATTGTGAGTGGCTGACATGACATGTGAATAACTGTTAAGTCACATGAAACCTAATTACGAGACCCCTTCTCTGGGTTTTATAATTTCTCAGGGTCTTCAGTGGTGCAACTGGACACTGCTTGTTGTTGGCTTCAACATTATTTGGGATATGGCTAAACTGATATTAACCCAAATCGCAACCTCATTCTCAATTTTTCTGTCTGTGGATTCAGAAACACCTATGGCTGTTTACATTCCCTGTCTTTAAGATGCTTTGCCATAAGTAAAATATATTTCAGGTTCTCTGGTGCTGTAAGAAACAACTCTTCTAGGTCTCTCTGTGCAAGCTTGCTTCAATGTAGGTAAAGTCAGAAGAGGAAGAGGGATGCAGAAGGACCCAAATTCCACAAGCAGGAACTGGGATGTCTCCACACAGTTTCTACATTTGAGGTTTGCAGGTAAAAATCATGAAGTTCTGCACATTTCTGTCATTAGCTTGGGTCAGGCACTGGAGGCTGAGTACCACTGCTTACTGTACAGATGACCAGGGTGGACTATTTGTACAGGCACAGCCAAGCCTCATAACCCTCCTCCTTTTGAGCTTGTAGGTAATGACACAGAAACAAGGAATACTTTCGGATTCAAAGATTTTTGGTTTCTAATGCCATAGGAAACTGATCTCTGAACCTATGCTTTTGATTTCTACTTATTTTTCCAGTTTCTCACAAGGATTTACTGCAACTGGCTGATAGTGAAAAAAAAAACCAACTTTACTATTACTCAAAAGAGACAGTCAAGTGACCAAAGCCTTTGGAAATGGCTTTCTTGCATAGGACCCACTGATCCCAACAGTGCTGGTGGACTTTCAGGCAGCAGTGCTAAATCAGTGCCTTTTATCAACTATAGCTACATAAAAGTCTGCTACTACTCCTGCTTAATGAGAGGCTTCTGTGATGCTCTCTGCTTAGGGCTATTCTTGAGGAGCAAGGAATCCAAGACAGATGTGGCAGTGACCATCATATTAATCTCAAAGACCAAATCTCTCAAAGCCAAGGAAATATGAACAATTAAAACAATAAATACATGGAATCATATGAATTTCAAGTGCCCTCAGTACTAACTCCCCTTCCACACACTAATTTGTAATTCTTGAGCTATGAATAAGTAAATCCTCTTTTATTTAGAGAACAGGATTAAAATGCTACCAATATTAAACCCACTCCTGCTTGCTGGCTCATATATCTATTTAAATACCTGCCTGTTTCTTTGCTTTACCACTTGAGTGTCTAACATGTCCTCTTGATAGATAATACCAGCTAAATGGTATTATTACAGGCTGAACACTGTAGGTAAATACCTAGAGAAGTGCTTTGGGAAGGGCTGAGCTGCATGTAAGCAAATTTTACGAGCAAGTCTGGTATAATCCATTGAAGTGACTCTGGATTACTGAACATTTTACAGCAAGATAGGACTTTGGTGACTCTAAGATATATTTACACTCTTGTATAATCTATGCCACTGGACATCACATCATGGAAGAGAAATCTCTGAATGTAGTTTACTCAAGACATCACTATAAATGTAGTTTTTTTGGTTAACCGGTCATACAGACAAAGGAGCTTTGGAGATGAAGTCTGCGGCACTTGTGCCTTCTTGTGTGGTTCCTTTCAGTTTTCAAAACAGCTGAAAAAAATCCCCCAAGCCACCAAGAAGGCAAAAAACTGTCTTCCAGCCAAGGTCAAAATTCGAGTCTTGAACTGATGACAACCTATTACTTCAAACTTTTGAAAATCAAATCTTATTCAAAACGTAATGTACTTCTAGCAAATAGGAGATTGTAGAAATTCTAACTTTTTTATCCTTTCTTGTATTCACTGGATATTTCCATTAAAATAAGAGAGTATACCCATTACAAACATAATTCTTTATAGCCTTAATTCTGAAGACCTAACTTCTTCTTTGTTCTAAGGGACTTCATTTTGCAAAGGATAACTCTGACAGATACGAAAGTACTGCATCCCAGAATGCCGACCAGATTAACAAAATATGGATGCTGGCATTACAAAGCGTACCTTGATGCATCCCAGTCTTTTCCTAACACAGGGATCCACTTTTGAGAAGATAACACTTTCTGTCCATGAAGGCTCCTTCAAGAGAGGATCATGGCCAGGAACGTTCCTGGGAGTTGCTAACGCAACTTGCGCCCTATGTTCAGCTGAATCACGACTCCCTTCCGGCCAGCACTGACAACTTTTCAAAGTGGACTTGCCATTTTGAGTGCCTGTGGGTAAAAGCAGAGGTGGTGACCCTTATGCTGCCACATCATTGGTTTCTCACAGGCTTTCAACCAGCTCTGCACTGGGAGGAGTTTTCATGAACCCAGAAACCAGTCCAGGCACTGGGCTTTTATCTTCAGAGATGTCAAGCATGGAGTAACTGTGAACTTGTCTCCGTGCTCAGGATCAGATGTGCTCCATGCTAAAAAAAACTCAGGAATGCTTTAAAAATGTGCTTTGAAGCCTACTTGGTAGGAACAGCTGGAATGTGTGTCTGTAGTACCAGCAAGCTGCTCTGATACTGCGAGCAAAAACACAAGCTGAGTCACAGTAGATGACAATGCTGCTGACAAAATGGTTTAAACTGCAAACTAAAACAACAATGGGATTATTTATGGACTGCAGCTCTTGTTTTAATGTCAATAAATGTACTGGATAAATTCCCCTTCATTAGCTGGAAACCTCAGAAGGAAACAGAAATATTCTGGTAAACCACAAGCTTGTTCTTAGCAAATAGATGGCTACATTTCCACTGCGGGGGCACATCCAGACTCCCTTCACTGGAACAATAAATCTTTGGGAGTGAAAAACAGAGCCTATAAAAGCAAGACTTACAAAGTAAGGGTGTGTGACACATGCCCCTCAAGGCTCCAGAGGATGACACTGGAAAGCATTGAGAGTAGCTTTTTTGTTTGCTTGTTTTCTTTTTATGAATGGAAAACATGTCTTCTGAGATCTACCATTCAACCCAAACCAAATGGCTGGAATGAGTCTCCTTCAGTATGGGATGTGTTTGCTCTCTTATCTACTGGGCTGCAGACATCCCCGAGGAGCAAGGTGGCTTGACTGCCACGTAAAAAAAAAAATAAAAATAGTAAAAGCACGGAAATAGTGTGTTGAACCTCCCTGATTTCTAAGATGCTAGTCTTTCCTTGTGAATAGACTGCCCTGTAGATGCTTAATCATCAGGCTCCATGACTTGATGAATGCAGGATGCTCTAGTCCTTCTCATCCTGTCTCCTAACCCCTTACTACTGCTAGAGGCTTCATGGAAAGAAAGAGAGGACCCAGATTTGCCACTGGGGCTCTCCTATCATGGGAGGAACTCCAGCAGTTCAGCTGTGGTCAGCTTCTGATTCCTTGAGACCAATTTTCAAAGGCAGATGGAACAAGACACAACATCTTGTCAAGTAACACTGATGTCTCCTCATGTTTCTAGAGGGAATAGTTTCATCTCAGGAGAGAAAATCCAGACATTACAGTCACAGATTGCTTTTTCCTTCTGCTCCTCACCACTAATTTTTCTTTATTTTTCCTTTCTAAACTCATGGTTCTATATCTTATCCTGCACTTCATGGCTTGCAAAGTATTGTTGGAATTGAAAATGGGGTATTCTCTTACCTGTGTAGCACTTTGTTTATTTATAGCTTAGCACTAATGACACTGAAAATTTGCTTCAGAGGTTTTGTTCTTATTGTAAAGACAAGACACACAAACAATGGCATCTGGGTCTAGGTACATTCTTAACCTCATTCAATTTAGTTCAGGTGCTGAGTCCTCAGGAAGGGGGACCAATGACCAATAAATCAGGGGTTTCTTCCTTCAGTGTAAGTCATCTACTGGGATCGATAAGAAGCAGAAGAAAAAAGTTGTCTTGTTTACATGAGGTAATGCAGACAAATAGCTACATGTAGGAGGCAGAAGCATATTTCAAGCCCTACACTTAGCACACAGGCTAAACTTATCAACAATATCTTGCTTAAGCAAGATTAGAAATCTATTTGAAAAGAAGGGAACACAGGGGTAAGGATATGGCTTACACCTAAAGGTAAAATGAAGAATCCAAGTCCTTCCTCATCAGCTTTCTGTTGAGTCTCTGGCTCAAAACCTATATAGCAGTATTCCCATTTCCAGACTCCTTCCAATCTGAAAAAATGATGAACGTGACACTCACCTGAGCAGGGACCAGAGCAGATTTCTGGAGATGGTACTGGAGCCTTGGTAGCCCCTTCAGTTAGCACCAGCTTGTATGGGATGCACTCCCAACCTTCCCTTTCTCCTGACTTAAGCCAGGTCATTGCTGTGTCCTCAACCATCTCAAGGCAGTCCCAAACCTGTCACAACACCAGTTCATTTTCCTCTGGATAAAAATGATTCTCACACTCTCTGTAGATAAGCAGATAATGAAGAAGTCCTGCACAGAACACAAAGAGCTACAAGCATATACGCAAGAAAATGTTTATGCAAAATGTTGTTCCAATAATAATTTTGGAAAATAAAAGTTAGTAAAAGAGAGGTGAACTTGTCTGTCAGTTAGCTGTGGACAAGTCAGTTGAGATCATGCTTCCTTCCCCCCCTTTCTTCCCACAAAACCTCACCTAGAGTGTTGACTAAAACTCGTTTTTCATTCTGTTTTATAAATTAATTGCCTACACATTGGCTAGACAGTCTTGCTTCTGGGTACTTACCAGGACCAGAGCTTTTACCATCATATGAGGATTCAGTGTAAATAATTGCTACAACATGCTAAGATGAAACATAAAGCAATGAGATGCCTACAAATTACAGATACTTTTCAGTAACAGGACAAAACCTGACTCTTGAAAGGATTGTTTATCAAAGGATGGGAAAGAGCTTCACCAAACTAGCGGAAATTCACAGGTTCCTCTGATGTAACTAAACTAACAATTATGTTTTTATAACTAAAGAGAAGCTTGTTGCAAGTGCTACAATAAGACCGATTCCTTCTGAGGCCATCCTGCCTCAAACAGGTTACTGAAACATGCCACGCATTGTATATATTTTTCACATGTAAACATGCAGACGCATATCCATGGTCTTTATTTTACATAAACTTCATCCTGAGTCAGGCTTCCAAACCTACAGTACCTGAATATGTTCCATGAGTGATTTTGCCCCTCATTCTATCCTAGTAGAAACATGGGCAGCACCTCTATGCACATACACACTCTCAGTCAGGAACAGATATTGTTTTGCCTAAAGCACCTCATCTTTAGTATAAACACACACAGAACCAAGTTCCTTCTTGTAATTGCTTCACCTGAGAATATAGTGATCACCTTCCTAAAGGGAAACAGCATTAGCTGTAGCTTGTGTTAGTGCTGGAAAACCAGGGCTCCAGTGGATAATCCAGAAGATTATTCCACAGTGGATTAACCCAGACAATACTTATCAAAAATGTCACACTGCAAATATGAGCCAATAATGCATTACTGGGAAAGCTGCCTGGAACAGTGTAAAATTAGAGAAAAAGGGAAAATATTATATATCAAACAATGCAAAACACTTGCCCAGTCTCTGAACACAGGTTGCTATAACTGCCTTTATATTAAATTAAACAATTTTTTTTAAATTAAGAAAACTAAACCCTGTCCTCTTCCAATCCCTGATCAGATTGCGTTATATTGACAGCTCCACGGGACTTCAGTGTGTCTGGACTCTCTTATTCTCCCCCTCATACTTCTGCCAAATCTCTCACAGACAGCAGCAGCAGGTTGCCATCCTCCCTGGGGGTGAGTATGAAGAGATGAGACATTTTGCAAGTTCCATCCCCATCTCTGTAACATCCCCTTGTCCTACCCTTTCTGAACTTCATTATTTCTCGGACCTGCAGTCCTCCGTTTCCCCCAGGTCCGGATCACCCTGCTGAGCATCATTAGCTGCACTCAGTAGCAACACAAACTTATCCCATAGATATTCCCATCTCTCCACACATCCAAGCTTCTGCTCAAACCTCACTTGCTTCATGACGCCAGCCTCTTCGCATTCTCAATCTGCAGTTCAGAAGAAGCTGGATTCATCCCACTGAATGGGACAACATAATACAAATATATAGAGAGACAAATACAGATAGTTGGGTGTTTCCACCAACCTCTGTGCTTTTTGCCTTCTAACAGCACAGATTTTTTTGGGGTAGGGATCTTATTATCTCTATACTGCACATCACCCAAAGAGGCCATGAATGTGGATTTGGTTTCTGGACAATTTCATAGTATAAAATAAATTTAATGCTAAATAAATACCTTCAGAAAAGATACTGGTAATATCTGTCCTCTTCTAAGATTTAATAACAAATGTACTATTTGGTGCTTAATGGGCAATTAATTTTACTATGCATTTACTCTATTTAAAACATAAAGCACTTAAGGATATTTGGAGTATGCAAGACACTATTATAAAATCAATTTCTATTCTGGTTTATAACCCAACCACTTAAAGCCTTGATTTGCTACAATTCACTTTCTTATATTCTGACTCATTAAAAGTGGGACCAGCTACCTCCTGAATTCTGATAATACACTTCTTGGAGCTAAACTATTTAATTATTGCCTACCACATCCACTTGCTTATGACCTGCACTTGTGCATTTACAGTGTCAGTTCAGGTTGTTTGCACTTGCTTGGGAACCTGCTGCCTCTTTTTCCAAGGCCTGAAGGAGGGAGACTTTGGTTTCGCCGAGCGATATCTCGTTACGCTTTACAAATAAACAAACAGCAGAGTACCTGACGGGCAGTCATGCCCCGGCGGTGAGCAGGACTCTATCTCAGCAGAGGGCAATCGAGGCAGCATCATTTTCACTCCAGCACAAAGTGTCTATTCTTGACTACTTGACCAGAGGAAGCAAAAGCAGAGGGATGACGAGCAAAGCACATCTGCAGGGCTGTATTTCACAGGAAGCAACACAGCTCCTCTGCAGATAAGTTTCACCGAAGAACAAAGACCGATTTTGTTTGGTGCCTCAAGAATGATGCATTGAACCTGGATGTAGCTTTTCAATCCTGAAAACAAGGCTGAGAGAGCGAAACCTGATTTCTCCCTCACCCTTGTTCAAATTAGCTGCACAGTTTTCAACTTAGCCCTATTCTTACCATATGAAGAAAGCTTAAAAGACACCCACTAATCTCCAACGAAGTGTATACGCTATATTTATTGATTTTCCAGACTACACACAAGTTAGTGCATCTGAGATAAGTGTCAGAACAACAATAGCTGAACTAGTTATATAAAACTTATCCTCCAATTCTGATCTGCCTTAAAGCTTTAGAAACAAAATATTTATGACTAAGTCAAATGGTGTATTAATACATTAGCAGGCAGTATTATCACTGATTGTAAACATATTTTAAGCTTACATCTTTCTTGCATATGGTAACCTCAGAGGCATGCTACCCACTACAATTGTTTTTTCAGCAGCTCAACATTTAACGTGAGATAATGAGGTGTGTTTTTGAATGATACAAGCAGCATTAGATGTAGTGGGAGCCAAAACCATGATCATGTTAAAAGCAAATAGCAGAGCAAAGATTACCTCTTGCCCTCTCTTTTAGCTTGAGCAGCATATTGCAATAAGTGCAGAAGAGACACTGTCAAGTACTTCTTTATAGTTTAATTTTCTTTTTTTTTAAATCTCTGTTGCTTGAAATGCCCTTTAAAAAAAGGGCCTCTTTAAAAGCTGCAGGATAAAATTCCTTTCTCTATCAATTTTGTACTTCCTCTCTCAGCAGAGAATGGGGATAAAAAAACCAAAATCCAACACCCTCAAAATTTCCACCCCTCCCTGAGAGAAGAGTTGGGGCTAAAGGTGAAAGAGAAGAAGTTTTTATTTCAATTTAGAGGAACTGATAAATTCAAAGGAAGGTCATCTGTCCTGCTCCTAATTATTGCTCATTTCCACTGTGCACAACTCTGTAAAAATAGTAGAGCACTTTATAGCAAAGTATAGCTTACAGTCTATGTAACAGTACAGTGCAGCCTTGGAGATATTTGCTCTTTAAGGAGCATAGGGTCTTTTCTCAAAACATTTTTTGGGGAACTTTGAAGGCAGAAGTTGTGAAATGAGATGAGAGCAAGGTAGCAGTGGTCTGGGGGAGGTCCCTGGATCCGAGCAGTATCGCTACAGCAGCTCGGTGATGCTGACTGTAAGCATTCCCCTTCTCGGTGACTGCTGGATCTGGAGTCAGACTGCAACTGGAAGGAAACGCTGTTTGTACTGGCCCGGGACTGGGAGCCGCGCGGGGCAGATGCCATCACCTGGGACCACGTAGACTGAGGACTCTGTGTTTACTCTGGCTGGGCAGGCCAGAGCTGGAAACGGTCTTGGTGAAGGAGAAAATATCCAGAGCTCTTGAATTTATAGATTGTCTGCCTCTAATTTTTTTTCCTAGCTGCAGTGGAGAAACTGTCTTCTGGTTGTTACTGACAGAATTGTTCCTTCAGTTTCAGAACTGATAAGATTTTATATTTTTTTTGTTACTTAAATAATATCTCTGCAGACTGTTATTCGAACATTTTGTGCTTGGTATGTGCTACATATCACGTATAAGAGTGGTCCTTATGATTTAGTCAGTATATTGTTTAAACATTGCATTCAGTGCTGTACATTTCTGTTCATAACCTATAATCTGCATTAGCTGTGGGACTAAAATTGATTTAATCACTTTCTCCCCTCATGTATTGCAACTCTGTAAGAGAAACAGCAAGATGGGGAATACAGATCTCATCTCCCCAGTTCCCTTCCCAACCTTCCAGTCAGTACAAGCAATTCAAGAGTTAATTGGATGGCATCACATCTAACGATTACTCTCTAGTAATACACAGTTACACCCTGTTGTTACAGTAGGTATTTGGGTCAGCAGATGTCATCGTGGCAGTGAGAAAAAGCTTTGTGTGCATCTTTTTTAGCTTTCCCTGTAGACTTCAAACTTCTCTCTTTCATACTTTTCTGTAGGAGTTACACAGGGAAGCAGCTCAGCTCTCCAATACACTGAACAACATCAACCCTTTAGCCGATTTCTCCAGCCCAACCTCAGATATATTCCAAATGAATCATGTACGAATCAGACGCTAATTCACAGTACAGCTAGAAACTGCATTACAACAGACAACCCTCAAACAGCAACCGAAGGTATTCTTTTGCTAAAGGATAGACAACTGCTACTCACATAAAATTAGCACATCGCCTAGAGAAAACTGTTTCATAAACCAGTGTGTTACAACCTCTGGGTCAGGCTTCACCACAGGTTCTACAGTTGCTATGTTTTTTGCTGCCTACTTCAGAATCCAGCACACAAATCTGAAACTCAAGTATCTATTTCTCTGTGTAGAAGTAACCAATAGAGGGAAAG
>NW_010191468.1:105432-107609 GCF_000695765.1 Mesitornis unicolor
TCTGAAGGTTGCTCTTGTTTTCAGATGGCTACAGCAAGCAGCGATGCCAGCACTGGACAAGATGGTCTTGGAAGAAAGGTCAAATGCTTCCTCACTTCAAAAGGGTAAGAAATAGTTCAAGAATAGGTGTAAATCAAGCCAAGTGGATTTCCAGATAGGACACGCTCAGTGGAGAAATGCTTACCAACTTTTATAATATTAGTACCACAACCACTTCAGTGTATTTTTCCTGTGACGTTTCCTGACAGAGAGTATCTGAGAAGGGACCGGTGTGTGGGAGGTTTGAGCAGGAAGAGATTTGGATTTTAATGGGGCTGAGGTCTGCACATCTGCCACAGCATCAGCCGGTACATGGGTGCAGTGTGTGCCATGGTGTCGGCTGACACTGCTGCAGGCAGAGGTCAAGCACGAAGACAAGAAGTGTCCTCTGTAGGGACATCCTTTAATTACTGTGCTCGCAGCCTCCTGTTCCTTTCCCACCTTTCTTTCCTCCCTGGAACACAAAGGAGGAGGTGAGGGAAAAAGCAATTGGCTGTCAACTGGCTCTGCAGGGAAATTAGATGGAGAGAAGAAGGAAGAGGAAAATCCCCTCTGAGATGGCACTTTGTGATCCCCTCTCTGATCTGTGCAGTGGCCTAAGCAAAGCCACCACCTCCTGCTCTCCCCTCTGAAATCCCCTGACAGCCACACTGCCACGGATGTGCAAGTAGTCCAGCAGCAGCAGTCTGAAGCCAGAAGGTGGAAGAAAAGACTTCCACCAGATACAAAAGATACAGGTGTTGGGAGAGGACATCTGCTTTTGGATGGAAAGCTGCCATGAAACGCACTGGGGGCCACTGGGGATGGATCCTTTCCTCTCCCTAGGTATCCCTCAGACTGCCCAAAAGTTTGCTGGCTGAGAAGATACGCAAAGCGGAATGTGTGTTATTTATTATGTCCAGCAATAAACAAAATATTAAGTGCATTTTTAATGCTGTAAAACCTTTTAAAAGACTTTTAAACCTTTCACTGTGGGACATAATTAAACTTGTTTTGCTATCTGCAACAGGCCTGGCCTCCAAACACATAATTGCAAAATTGGTTGGTTTGGTTCCCACACTACACAGATACTGTTAAAAGCTTTCATTTGTCAGTTATTGCACTGTAATTGACAGGCTATAAGCAACACAATTATGTGAGTTTGGAGCTTGAAGACCACATCCACATCTTTCTGTGATTTGCCGACACTGGATATTTCACTCTGTGTGTTCTCTGTAGTTTCAGTGGCCACATGCACTCAGGTAATGTAGCAGCTACAACTCGAAATAAAGGATTTAAAGCCTGTTAAGCATAAAGGATCTTTTCTTTCTTTATAGGGCAGAGGCTCATGCTTTCCTGTACTTAATTAGGCCATCTCTACCCACTGGAAGGATTCATAAGCACCAGCATATGCAGAATGACTGGCTACATTTTGTGGCTCAATTCTTATGGACACAGATACGTGTCCTGGAGATCAGAAACGCCATATGCTCTAGGAAGCAAGTGCTGGGGTTTCAGCACCATCTCCTGTTTTCCTCTTGTTCCTCAAATGACCCAGGGCACTGAATATCCAAAGCTTTTACATGAACAAGAAGTATGCTACTGTGTGTACCTTACATCCACAATATTTTTTTATTCAGTGATAACGTGTGATCTATTAAAAAAAATGCAGGGGATAGTGTATAAATTGTTTAAGTTATGTTCAAGGTTTCCATTAGCAGCTTTTCGGAAGTACCAATCAGCCAGAGGATATTTCCAGCACAGTCGCTATCGCTGGAACTTCAATTCTTTATGGAGAAAGCCTAGATTACAAGGATGAAAACAGAACTACCTCAGAAATAGCCGAGAAAAGAATAGAAAGAAATTAACATTCTCTTACAGGTTTTCCAAACTCTTATCTTAGCATTTTAATACTTAAGGTCCCATAGGACCATTCAAAATACATGGAAAGATTATTACTTGTCGTTAAACATACCAGCTAAACCAAGGCTTTTAAATCCCACCGCTGAACAAGGGTCTATGTAAAACATCTAAATCCTTGGAGAATCACCAGAAAGAACATAAGGAAGACACAATACTTCTCTGTGCTTTTGTGGCTGATAGGGGAACCACAGTCTGCTCTTACAAGAGTAGAGAGACTGTTCACAGTCTGGATTTGT
>NW_010191468.1:107623-117203 GCF_000695765.1 Mesitornis unicolor
TCCCACATGCCAAAGACCAAAGGTCCAGACTAATGTCTGGAAAGAGGAAACATCTCAGCTTTGAGTGTGCTGTGCCCGGGTGTTTCGCCAGCACTTCTCTCACGAAGTTTAAAGAAAAGGGACAATTTGGAACAACAAATGAAACTGCTTGTGAAACAAAGTTGGGGGACCTCATGCTGCAGGATACTCCAGATGCTACAACTTTGATTTGTTCAAGCCACTTATTGAGATTAGTATTTGCTAGTACTCACTCTTCAGAGTCAGGTTCCTCCCAGTCTGGTGTTTCGCCAGCACTTCTCTCACGAAGTTTAAAGAAAAGGGACAATTTGGAACAACAAATGAAACTGCTTGTGAAACAAAGTTGGGGGACCTCATGCTGCAGGATACTCCAGATGCTACAACTTTGATTTGTTCAAGCCACTTATTGAGATTAGTATTTGCTAGTACTCACTCTTCAGAGTCAGGTTCCTCCCAGTCTCATTTTCACAGGTAGGCAGCCTTCCATACTTAGTTGTCCATCTCTATGAATACAAGGTTGCACTTTCAAAAGCAGACAAAATTATTATACTATTTATATTATAAATTGTCTTTTATACCCACACAAATTGTCTTATGGGAGGTGCTTTGGATTTACACTGGTGTAAGCTAAATTTAGCCCCTGAAGTTGGTATTTCAGGAGTTTTAATGAAGCGATGAATTTATATGGCTTAAAATAGAATTGGAAAACACAACCTACTACCCATTTTTTCTAATACATAGGTTACTGTAAATGTCCACTCCTTCAGTTACTTTGTGCTTTCAATTATTGGCATTTGACTTCTGGGGTTTTGGCAGCCATAGTCAGCTTCCAAAGAATGAGAAATTATTTCTGTGCATTAAAATACGAATCAATATGGACAACATTATACCTGCTTCATCCGCTGAGAAATACGGGTGCCTTGTTTGCACCCAGGCTGACTCTGCTGCAGAGGCACTGCTCAATGCCATGTAATCATGATGCTAAACCCATTGCGTTAGTTCACCTGAGCTACAGCACACCGGAGATAAAAACTGATTGCAATGCCCAAACAAGGCGTTTTAGGCAGCACAACTGACCCTGGGTTGCAACACTGCAAGTGCTTTTCTGCTATACCTATCACTGAGTCAGCACTGCTGTGTAAGCTCAGGGTGCCACATTGACTTGGATGAAGAAATTCACTCTTCAGTGAGTGCTGGCATTTGGAGTAACGCAATTTGTCTGCATGCAAACAGAAAAACCTTCACAGCTAAGCATGTAACTATACATCTGAGTGTATAGCTGTCATGGTTTAACCTGGCAAGAAGCTAAAACCCATGTAGTTTGTTTGCTCACCCTCCCCAGTGGAATGGGGGAGAGAATCGGGAGATCAAAAGTAAAGAACTTGCCAGCTGAGATAAAGACTATTTAATAACTAAACAACCCAAACTCAAATAATAACAATGCCAATAACTGTAACAAGAATAGGAGCAACGAAAATATAGCAAAGTTATACTCAGCTCGCAAACCACAGCCGCCGGCCATACGCCAACAACATGACGAGGGGTTAGCCTCAGGAACTGAAACAGCCCACCATCACAAAGGAGAAAGGATTGAAGAAGGAGGAAAGGACTGAAGGGGCCAAATAAATAATTTTCTGCCTCACGTTTCTAAAAATAAAATAAAAATAAATTCAGCTTTGGCTGAAGCATTAAAAGGGGAATCTACAATTCAGTCCTAGCAAAACCAGGACAATAACTACTCCACTATTACTGCATTCAGTGCTCAGAAGCTACAAAATACATGTCACTTGCTAATCAAAAGTAAGAGGTCACGTTAGCCTTTTATTGACACTTATTTAAAAATAAATTAATGAAGTAGTTTTACAGGTTTCAGAATTAATCAAAGAAGGAGAAGGCTGTTAACAGAAGCCCCAAACATCTGGCAGTTTAAAAAATTCCCAAACCTTAAGGTCATGCTCTGCCACTGCTTAGTACTTGCAAGTTCTTTTGCAATCAAAGAGCATCTTGTATGCCTATATCGGCACTTACAGGACCTTAAAACACGATGTCTCTGCCTCCAAACATTCCTCACGGAGCAAGTGTGGTGGAATCCCACAAAGTTCCTCTTTTAAACACTTTTATCCAAATTCACCTTTGCCAGGGGGAAAAGGGTAGGAATGGGGACACATTTAGATTTTTGTATGCTCTGAGCAAAAGTTAAATGCTGCAGAAAAACATGGTTGGGTGCTCTGTCTGCATCCTTCCTGCTATTAGAGCGTACAGAAACTGGACTGCGGACAGCACACTCTGCAGGTAATGTCAATCTTGGCTCTGTCTGTCAGTCCACTTTATCTTTTTAATGCTCTGTGGTTGTGAGCAAGGTGGGAGGCGCAGGGTGGGGACCGCTGGTGCAGAGACACTCCCACACTGCTGCAGGGATAATTCCCTGCGCCTGGGCAGTTTGCCCCCTTCAATCACTGCCGACCTGGGGGGGTTGGCTATGCTTCGGCTCACCTCTGAATTAAGCTTTGGAGGAGGATCTAGGTGATTTGGATGGTGTGGGATGGATGTCAGGGAGCTGGGCCCTCGGTAATTAGTGCATCATAAAGATTCCTGATATCTGAAATGAGCCCAGTTGTGTGACTGCATCAATCTGTTCCAGGGGATGGTCAGAGGCAGAGGAGCAGCTCTGTGCAAGCACTCTCAAGGCTGTGCCTGGGGAAAGGCGGTGGCCAGGCTTCTTCCAAGTCGTCTGTTACAAACCATAACATCCCCTCCCTGCTCTGACAATCAGTGTAAATGGCCCCCAAAATCAAAATCCTGCAAAGGACAACAAAGGTCAGGCACCTTAGAGCCACACTGCTCAGGCTTGTGTCAACTGTTCCTCTCCTGTGCTGAAGAAGCAATGTCAGACTTATAATGAAAAATGAGCCAGAGTTTCACTGAAGTAAGGTAAATTCCATGGTGGCATTTGCCTGAAGTAGGAATTACCAAATCACCAAAAAACCCCTAAACCCTGCTGAGGGCTTTTTCAATGCACTTTACCAGCCTGACCCAAGAATGAGATGTACACAGGCATTCAGTCTACTTTATCCAGAAAGA
Source organism: Mesitornis unicolor (assembly GCF_000695765.1). Lineage (NCBI taxonomy): Eukaryota > Metazoa > Chordata > Aves > Mesitornithiformes > Mesitornithidae > Mesitornis > Mesitornis unicolor. The sequence goes on from NW_010191468.1 coordinate 110,723, forward strand.
ACAGCATACTGATAGTTTTAAAACCACTAAGTAAAATTCAAACAGTGACTACAGCAGCAAGAACTGGGTGTGGAAGAAATATTACCTTCTCACAAGAGGTAACTTAGGTCTGTGGGAAGAAACCAGCACTGAACTTCAGTCACTTTGTTCAGAGTTCTACCTCCACCCCCTTTTTTTTCCCCAACCAATATTTGAATTTATTGTCTAAGAAAAGTGTTTAAAATGTCTCCTGATCCTTGGAAGCTGCTTTATTTCTAATAAGGGTTCTTTTCAAAAATGCTTTCATTAAATGAAGAAAAGGAAAGATGAATAGACAGCTAAATATCCTCTAATAAGAAAAGTTAATAAGGAAAATGGTTCTAATATTTCTCTCTGTGATAATGGCTCCATTGTTTTGATTTTAGAGACATAAGTGAAGCATAGATTCAGCAACGCATTCCCATGACTAAATCACCTGCAAGATTGCATTTTTGCGTTTGAACACTCTCTCACAGTGCCTTTCTCAGAGTAGATGCCGCTGCTTCTTTAATGTGGTTAAGCAATTTTGCACAATCACGTAATAGATTAAATTAAACTTAGTCTCCCTTGAACATTTTTATGCTAGGTCTGGATTATAGATGGAGCTCAGCAACATCAATTCTCATTGAAGGAGCCTACTTGAGGGCACTTAGCACGTTGCAGAAAGGGCTTGACAAAACTCAGACCACAAACCTCTACTTGTACAGAAGAAATACGCTCCACTCGGTGACCTTGCCCTTTTTTATCCCCCTGTCACCTATGAGCTGGGATATCAAGTTGTGCCATTTTCTACTATTCCATAAACGGCGTTTGAAGGTGGGAAAAGAGACAAACCAACCCCACTACACTACACACTACACCCACAATGTAGTACACCGTTAAGGGGTAGAAGCTTTGAGTAAAAATGAAAAGGTTGCAGGTTCTTTGGTGTAGCCAACAACAAACTGCCCATTCTCATCACTGATGAAACACTGAGCCAGTAGCAGGAAAAATGAACACTAAACAATTGCTTTAATCTTTAAAATTTAAATAGCATTTAATGAAGGCAGTAATCAGCAAAAGAAGTATTTTGTGGATATTTGCCACGACGTACAATAGACTTCAGGAGTCCACTTGAGGGAAAAAACACCCTTGATCGGGCAGTCTGCATTTAACAACATGGCAAAGCACGTCAGCATTTCATAAAAAATAAATGTAATAATCAGGCCTGATTTTCTGCTACCTGGCTTGCATTTAAAGGCCTGGTTCAAGGTGCAAATGGAAACTTCCCCTTTGATTTCAGGGGGCTTTGGCTGTGTGGTGTTTAATAATAGCTTTGATTATGAAGCGCAAATGCAATGCTAATTTTCTTGCATTTTAAACTTTGCTAAATATACGCAAAGTGTCTACACTTGCATTTTCTTAAGAATGAGGAAAAAAAAAGCAGCAGCTGACACTATCTTAGCCAACTGAACTTCAAGTACTTTTCTACTCATAACATATGCCGAGATAAATACTTTTTTAAACATTGAAAAGGGAGATTTTGGCACCTAATCCTGAGAATGACCAGGGAAAGGGCCCCCCTGCACTCCTACCCTACCAACCTGCTCGGCTGCGTCATCACCATTCACATCCCCTTTCCGTCAAGTCAGCGTTTGCTTTGTTTTGCTCTGAATGAAACCAAAGATACTTAAAGTTATTTGGGTCGAAGCTGTAAACCACATGAAACCTCTGATATAACCTCAGTTTGAGTTTGTTTTGGTTTTATTTTTTTTTTCCCCTTTGCTTATTCAGAATTCTAGCCAACTTGGCAAACATGGTCAGAGCTTCAGGTTGGTGTGTGTGAAATGAAAATCCCTCCCCCCAACATCTGAAATACAAGTCACTTTTACATTATTTTTGAGAGTTTCTGTGAAGAACATTAAACAGCCCCATGTAACAGGATTAAAATAAATTTACCTTCCAGGGTCTGAAATGTCTTCCTCTGGGTTTAATGACAGTTTTATTAACATAAGCTGATGCAGGATTAGACCGTAAATATTTAAATCCCAACACTTCCTGGAATTAATCTAGAAAGGGGAAAATTTCAAACTGTTCCTTTACCTAAAATAATCGATTCCATCAATGTGCTTACATGGTCCTCTCTTCTAAGAGGTGATTTAGAAAATGGGATACTGAGTCACTAGTTCATTTACTTCTGGAGTAATTTGCCCAGAGTACTTCTGAACTATTAGCACTCTGGTCTGAAGGACAAAATTACTTTGACAAAGTTGTGCCTAGGGGCTACTTCATGATGCGTTCAGTGTCCAAGATTTTTGGTATATATCTGGAATTGACAGCGACTCAATACATAAGGATCTCCTTTTGTACTCATTTGTGCGGTAACCTCACTTTTGTTGGCACAGAAATATGTTGTCTTTTAACCTGACTTAAGGAGCTGGCCCTAGAATTAGTCTTCATCATTTTGGATAGCAAGTTGGAATGAAGATTATTTTGACAGATGGCATCTAGCCTGTCTAATATGCATTCTACCTGCTCTATAAATATTGATGACTTTAATACATTTTTGTTCTGCCATATGCTTCTTAAAGGTACATTTCCAAAACTTGATTTGGCTGTGTGATTTAGATGGAATTAATCTCCATTTTGTAGTACTATAAATGAGATCAGAATCGCACGCATTGTGTCTGACGTTGGAAGATTAAAAACTTGGGTGTGAGGGCCCAGGGGGATAACTCCAGCAGATTTGCATCCCAGTTCCACTCTCATAGTCCTGAGGTCATGTACGTTACAGAGGGACACCGTGCAGGTGGAAGGCATCTTCTTAATATAAAAAACTTATTAGAGAGAAAGGGGTTCTGGACGAGGAAACCCCCCTGCCTCATGAGGTCCTGCCACTTGGACGATGCTTGAAGCAATTGATGGTTGGACTTGATGATCTTAGAAGTTCCAACATTAATGATTCTGGGGTTCTGTAATTTCTGCCTCTCCATCCTCCTCTCCTTCAGCTCTGTAAGCTCCTATGACTGCCACACCAAATACTTAAACAAAATGATTAAAAGAAGATGCTCTTGTTAGATACCTACTGAACCAGTATTTTTAGACCCACAACTGTACAAGCATATTTTAACATGCAGATATAATTCTGTAGAAGCATGCTTTCCTGCACCCTGCCATTTAAAAGGCATGCAGTTGCATGCTTTTGGGAGAATTATTTGCTTTATGTAAGGACAGTTTCTTTGAACTCTGTCATTTCCAAGGCAGATGGACTACAGAGTGACAATTATCTCACTTATTAACACCACCACGTTCCTGCTTCTCCACCAAGGTTACAGACCCGTTCCCAGTGTCGTAACTGAAATGGGAGTGGGGCCAGGGCTGCTGGCAGGAGAAGGGGAGATGTGGACGAGCGAAAGCCCAAGAACCGTTCCCCCAGGCGCCAGTAGCCTTGAAAAAAGCAGCGCTGCTTCCAACGAGAGCAGCCTCACGCCCTGCGGCTGGGAGAAGTTGGCTTTGACTCCCAGCAGTTTTGCCTCTGTTGAATTTGCCACCTTGTCTCATCAAGCAAAAAAAAAAAAAGGCAGCCTTATCGCTACTCCGCTTCACATTACGCTTCTGCTGCTTCCCTGTGCCGCTCTCATTAGAAATTCTTCACATAATGCCTGGGACATCCTCTGTGCATATATTTTTTCAAGCTATTTTCTGATATGGCTGAATATAGCAACACAAAAAAATACAGCATGCCCTTTGTAGTAAACTGTAGGAAATCAGAACAATACTCCACAATTTCATGAAACACTAAATAATGTACTTTGGGGTTTTTTCTTGAACAGTTAGAAATGATACAGAAGTACCAGTTTTACAAAGAAGAAAATACTTTTAATCAGCATTTTTGTAAGTTCCCAGTGAAAAGGATTTTTCTCAAAACTAAAAATGAAAAACCTATGAAAATGATGACTTAATATAATTGCAATTTCTCAAAAAGTAGCGAAATAAATAATTTTCTACTCTGTCCAGTGTACAATTTTTTCTTGCTACTTTCAAAAAATGAGAGATTACAACTCAAGTAAATCAGTTGGGATTATAATATCAACATATACAAGTATTTTCACACCTTTAAAGAGTTATTTTTCTTTTTTTTGAATGTCTGGTATTATTTACTCCTCTTTACAAGGGGGAAGACAGTACACCACAGCTCGTCTTCCAAAGAAGGAAAAGAGAACCAGAAAACCTGCTAAGAATATTTGCAGCATGCTTTGCTGGATAAATAATAACCACTTCAGGGCTGAGCATGCAAAAAGAGTGGTTAGTGCTTTTGCTGATGCATGGGTGCATTAGGAATGGCTGAGGCTCAGTTTGTTGGCACTGAAATCAGATGAGAGCCCATACACAGCGTGGTACTCGCAATAGAAATGTAGGTAGCTGAGTGCTTTAATTTCCCTACCCAAAGTGTAGTACAAAATGACTCCAAGCACCATACAAAACCATCAGGAAGGTTTCTTTGCAAAGCATAATTGTGTAAACAAATTAAACAAATAATTTCCTAGTCTTTCTGTTTTTTGCAGTCAAATTGTGAGAGGCTTGGTCCACGTCTGCTCCCACTGGGCTTTCAGCTACATCTGTGTGTAGAGCTACAAATAGAAGTGAGAGGCTTGCTAGAAAAATTCACAGAGTCAGAGTCAGGATTTCTCTCTGTGCATTAACTTACTACATAGCAGCAGCCACGCAGGTTGGTATTTATCAAAAGTTAGATCTATGGTGACAGCACTATCCAGAAATGCTGCTTGCTGTAGAAGGGTGAGCCAGGGAGGGTATTTTGCATAAGGTTTGGTTTGCCTGAAGAGACTTAAACTGGCTACGCAAAGGTAAACATGACATAAGCCATGCCCACTCACAGAAGCAAATGGTATTCCATATGGAAATGCAGCATGTTTTCTATACATTCAACAAACATTTGCTATGTAAGTTAATGGTTGGAAAAGGCTCACCTGACCATACTATTAGAAAAGATACATGATCTGGAAGAAAGCCAACAACAAAGGCCTATCAGGGTTCAAAGATAGGTCAGATCCTTATTAGATGTAAATCAGCAAAGCATCATTGGCTTTTGTGTATTCAAATCAATTTCCACCAGCTAAGAGGACATCCTTGCTCTGGTTGGATGAGACACAAAGGATATCCAGATACCACAAGAAGAGCTGGCATTTTTGAAGCCAAGGGTAATTTCTGGTCTAACCCATCATAAGAGCTTTGGAGATGTCTGGAAGTCAGTACTCGGCTGGAACGGGGTACATTAATTTGTGCAGGTGCTAAAACACAGTAACTTGGCAGCTGTGAATGGGAAAGAGAAAAATGAGTGCTTCTCCATCTTTCAGTTGTGATTTGACATCTCTAAATGTGGGCAAAGGCTGAATCAGTTAACAAGGTTGGTTTAACCAAACACCCAAGAAGGAATATATAAAATAAGGTGGAAACACGAGTAAAGGCTTTCCTTGAGTGGCTTCTTGGTAGACCAAAACTGCAATAGGAAAAATCTCTCTCAGAGCAATTTTATTTACTCTTTTTTTTTTTTTTTGGTCTCTTCTTTCTCTTATCCACTGTTCCTTTAGTACCACTTCTGGAAACGCCAAGACAAATTAGAACCACTATGGCAGCAGAAGTTAACCACGCATCTGTAACCCTCAGAAGAGGTGAAGTCCATTTCTGTTCTGCTTATGTGATTCAAGGAATTTTACAGGTACTAAGTCATTTGTATTTTTGCAAGGATTCAGCTGTGGTTACAATGGCAGTGGATGCTGTAAGTTCACAACTTCCCCTGCTGCACACTGGCACTGTGCTAAACCACCACTTACCGTTTACCTTCTGGAAAGTTAAGTTTCCTTACTAGTTATACTGTATTGACTGAAGAACTATACTGAAGAAGTTCTGAATGTGTAATCTTGAAGGATACCTGTGGCCCACAAAGTGTTTTTAATGTAACTATTTAATTTCTCCAGTTCTTTATCAACTAAACTTGAAGTAATCACACTGCATGTTCATTTTATTCTGTGGTTCCTTGCCTGATGTCCCAGCAGCCCCTGAATGACGATGTTCATACACATTGTCTGTGATGAGTCCTTTTCTAATAAATTTTGCTAGAATACCAGAGCATACAACTAACAACCCCAAAACATAATATATCTGAAGGATTTCTTAAAAATAAATAAATAAAATTATAAACAAGACAAACTATTTGCTTGTGAGGAGATCAAAACTCTCTCAAGCCTTGCAAGATAGCAAGGATCACAGTCTCTATCTTTAAGGCTCATGCTAATAGCTTGAAGATGGCCATTGCAGCTGATTTCTGTTCATGGAAAAAACCATAACATTTTTTTTAAGTTGTTAGAGGAAAGAGCTAACGTAAGTGAAGAGAAAGGGTTACACAGGTATGAGAACAACAAAGTAAGCTGAGAAAACATTATCACAGAATCACAGAACGTTAGGG